>NW_027441588.1:0-81000 GCF_964195595.1 Calonectris borealis
ACATGGGGCTCAGGCACTGAAGGGCAGCCCCGTCTCAGCCCCACTAATACCGGGGCTCTGAGTCTCTGCTCGCACCTAACAGCAACGTATCCCTTACCCTCATCGGAGCCAAGCTCCGAAGCGACCACTCCCCACGTGGGGCTTAGGTACTGAAGTAGCCTGGAATCAAGTTTGATGCTGGCCCTCACGGTCCCTTGGCAGGCCCTTCTCAGCCCCACCAACACCGGGGCTCTGTGCCTGTTCTCCCACCTAACCTCAACCGAGCCCTGACCCTCATCAGGGCCAAGCTCCGAAGCGGCCACCCTCCACGTGGAGCTTGGCACTAAGGTAAGCAGAAATCCAGCTTGATGCTGGCCCTCACCTTCCCTTGGTAGCCCCACCAAAACCGGGGCTCTGTCTCTGTTCTCCACCTTATCCTCGACATATCCCTTACCCTCATCGGAGCCAAGCTCCGAAGAGACCACTCCCCACGTGGGGCTTAGGTACTGAAGTAGCCTGGAATCAAGGTTGATGCTGGCCCTCACGATCACTGCGCAGCCCCTTCTCAGCCCCACCAACACCGAGGCTCTGTGCCTGTTTTCGCTCCTAACCTCAACCGAGCCCTGACCCTCATCAGGGCCAAGCTCCGAAGCGGCCACCCTCCACGTGGAGCTTGGCACTAAGGTAACCAGAAATCCAGCTTGATTTTAGCCCTCACCTTCCCTTGGCAGGCCCTTCTCAGCCCCACCAACACCGGGGCTCTGTGCCTGTTTTCCCTCCTAACCTCAACCGAGCCCTGACCCTCATCAGGGCCAAGCTCCGAAGCGTACACCCTCCACGTGGAGCTTGGCACTAAGGTAACCAGAAATCCAGCTTGATGCTGGCCCCCACCTTCCATTGGTAGCCCCACCAAAACCGGGGCTCTGTCTCTGTTCTCCACCTTATCCTCGACATATCCCTTACCCTCATCGGAGCCAAGCTCCGAAGAGGCCACCCTCAACATGGGGCTCAGGCACTGAAGGGCAGCCCTGTCTCAGCCCCACCAATACCGGGGCTCTGTGTCTCTGCTCGCACCTAACAGCAACGTATCCCTTATCCTCATCGGAGCCAAGCTCCGAAGCGACCACTCCCCACGTGGGGCTTAGGTACTGAAGTAGCCTGGAATCAAGGTTGATGCTGGCCCTTACGATCTCTTTGCAGCCCCTTCTCAGCCCCACCAATACCAGGGCTCTGTAGCTGTTCTCCCACTTAGTCTCGACAGATCCCTTACCCTCATCAGGGCAAAGCGCCGCAGCGGCCACACTCCACATGGGGCTTGGCACTGAGATAGCCAGGAATCAAGGGTGGTGTTGGGCCTCACCTTCCATTTGCAGTCCCTAGGCAAGCCCACCAACACCGGGGCTCTGTGCCTGTTCTCCCTCCTAACCTCAACCTAGCCGAGACCCTCATCAGGGCCAAGCTCCGAAGTGGCCACCGGCCACATGGAGCTAGGCACTGAAGTAGCCAGGAACCAAGGCTGATGCTGGCCCTCACGGTCCCTTGGCAGCCCCTTCTCAGCCCCACCAACACCGGGGCTCTGTACCTGTTCTCCCACCTAACCTCAACCTAGCCCTGACCCTCATCAGGGCCAAGCTCCGAAGCGGCCACCCTCCACGTGGAGCTTGGCACTAAGGTAAGCAGAAATCCAGCTTGATGCTAGCCCTCACCTTCCCTTGGTAGCCCCACCAAAACCGGGGCTCTGTCTCTGTTCTCCACCTTATCCTCGACCTATCCCTTACCCTCATCGGAGCCAAGCTCCGAAGCGACCACTCCCCACGTGGGGCTTAGGTACTGAAGTAGCCTGGAATCAAGGTTGATGCTGGCCCTCACGATCACTGCGCAGCCCCTTCTCAGCCCCACCAACACCGGGGCTCTGTGCCTGTTCTCCCACCTAACCTCAACCGAGCCCTGACCCTCATCAGGGCCAAGCTCCGAAGCGGCCACCCTCCACGTGGAGCTTGGCACTAAGGTAAGCAGAAATCCAGCTTGATGCTGGCCCTCACCTTCCCTTGGTAGCCCCACCAAAACCGGGGCTCTGTCTCTGTTCTCCACCTTATCCTCGACATATCCCTTCCCCTCATCGGAGCCAAGCTCCGAAGAGGCCACCCTCAACATGGGGCTCAGGCACTGAAGGGCAGCCCCGTCTCAGCCCCACTAATACCGGGGCTCTGTGTCTCTGCTCGCACCTAACAGCAACGTATCCCTTACCCTCATCGGAGCCAAGCTCCGAAGCGACCACTCCCCACGTGGGGCTTAGGTACTGAAGTAGCCTGGAATCAAGTTTGATGCTGGCCCTCACGGTCCCTTGGCAGGCCCTTCTCAGCCCCACCAACACCGGGGCTCTGTGCCTGTTCTCCCACCTAACCTCAACCGAGCCCTGACGCTCATCAGGGCCAAGCTCCGAAGCGGCCACCCTCCACGTGGAGCTTGGCACTAAGGTAAGCAGAAATCCAGCTTGATGCTGGCCCTCACCTTCCCTTGGTAGCCCCACCAAAACCGGGGCTCTGTCTCTGTTCTCCACCTTATCCTCGACATATCCCTTCCCCTCATCGGAGCCTAGCTCCGAAGAGGCCACCCTCAACATGGGGCTCAGGCACTGAAGGGCAGCCCCGTCTCAGCCCCACTAATACCGGGGCTCTGAGTCTCTGCTCGCACCTAACAGCAACGTATCCCTTACCCTCATCGGAGCCAAGCTCCGAAGCGACCACTCCCCACGTGGGGCTTCGGTACTGAAGTAGCCTGGAATCAAGGTTGATGCTGGCCCTCACGATCACTGCGCAGCCCCTTCTCAGCCCCACCAACACCGAGGCTCTGTGCCTGTTTTCGCTCCTAACCTCAACCGAGCCCTGACCCTCATCAGGGCCAAGCTCCGAAGCGGCCACCCTCCACGTGGAGCTTGGCACTAAGGTAACCAGAAATCCAGCTTGATTTTAGCCCTCACCTTCCCTTGGCAGGCCCTTCTCAGCCCCACCAACACCGGGGCTCTGTGCCTGTTCTCCCTCCTAACCTCAACCTAGCCGAGACCCTCATCAGGGCCAAGCTCCGAAGTGGCCACCGGCAACATGGAGCTAGGCACTGAAGTAGCCAGGAACCAAGGCTGATGCTGGCCCTCACGGTCCCTTGGCAGCCCCTTCTCAGCCCCACCAACACCGGGGCTCTGTGCCTGTTTTCCCTCCTAACCTCAACCGAGCCCTGACCCTCATCAGGGCCAAGCTCCGAAGCGGCCACCCTCCACGTGGAGCTTGGCACTAAGGTAAGCAGAAATCCAGCTTGATGCTGGCCCTCACCTTCCCTTGGTAGCCCCACCAAAACCGGGGCTCTGTCTCTGTTCTCCACCTTATCCTCGACATATCCCTTACCCTCATCGGAGCCAAGCTCCGAAGAGACCACTCCCCACGTGGGGCTTAGGTACTGAAGTAGCCTGGAATCAAGGTTGATGCTGGCCCTCACGATCACTGCGCAGCCCCTTCTCAGCCCCACCAACACCGAGGCTCTGTGCCTGTTTTCGCTCCTAACCTCAACCGAGCCCTGACCCTCATCAGGGCCAAGCTCCGAAGCGGCCACCCTCCACGTGGAGCTTGGCAATAAGGTAACCAGAAATCCAGCTTGATTTTAGCCCTCACCTTCCCTTGGCAGGCCCTTCTCAGCCCCACCAACACCGGGGCTCTGTGCCTGTTCTCCCTCCTAAACTCAACCTAGCCGAGACCCTCATCAGGGCCAAGCTCCGAAGTGGCCACCGGCAACATGGAGCTAGGCACTGAAGTAGCCAGGAACCAAGGCTGATGCTGGCCCTCACGGTCCCTTGGCAGCCCCTTCTCAGCCCCACCAACACCGGGGCTCTGTACCTGGTCTCCCACCTAACCTCAACCTAGTCCTGACCCTCATCAGGGCCAAGCTCCGAAGCGGCCACCCTCCACGTGGAGCTTGGCACTAAGGTAAGCAGAAATCCAGCTTGATGCTGGCCCTCACCTTCCCTTGGTAGCCCCACCAAAACCGGGGCTCTGTCTCTGTTCTCCACCTTATCCTCGACATATCCCTTACCCTCATCGGAGCCAAGCTCCGAAGAGGCCACCCTCAACATGGGGCTCAGGCACTGAAGGGCAGCCCCGTCTCAGCCCCACTAATACCGGGGCTCTGAGTCTCTGCTCGCACCTAACAGCAACGTATCCCTTACCCTCATCGGAGCCAAGCTCCGAAGCGACCACTCCCCACGTGGGGCTTAGGTACTGAAGTAGCCTGGAATCAAGTTTGATGCTGGCCCTCACGGTCCCTTGGCAGGCCCTTCTCAGCCCCACCAACACCGGGGCTCTGTGCCTGTTCTCCCACCTAACCTCAACCGAGCCCTGACCCTCATCAGGGCCAAGCTCCGAAGCGGCCACCCTCCACGTGGAGCTTGGCACTAAGGTAAGCAGAAATCCAGCTTGATGCTGGCCCTCACCTTCCCTTGGTAGCCCCACCAAAACCGGGGCTCTGTCTCTGTTCTCCACCTTATCCTCGACATATCCCTTACCCTCATCGGAGCCAAGCTCCGAAGAGACCACTCCCCACGTGGGGCTTAGGTACTGAAGTAGCCTGGAATCAAGGTTGATGCTGGCCCTCACGATCACTGCGCAGCCCCTTCTCAGCCCCACCAACACCGAGGCTCTGTGCCTGTTTTCGCTCCTAACCTCAACCGAGCCCTGACCCTCATCAGGGCCAAGCTCCGAAGCGGCCACCCTCCACGTGGAGCTTGGCACTAAGGTAACCAGAAATCCAGCTTGATTTTAGCCCTCACCTTCCCTTGGCAGGCCCTTCTCAGCCCCACCAACACCGGGGCTCTGTGCCTGTTTTCCCTCCTAACCTCAACCGAGCCCTGACCCTCATCAGGGCCAAGCTCCGAAGCGGCCACCCTCCACGTGGAGCTTGGCACTAAGGTAACCAGAAATCCAGCTTGATGCTGGCCCCCACCTTCCATTGGTAGCCCCACCAAAACCGGGGCTCTGTCTCTGTTCTCCACCTTATCCTCGACATATCCCTTACCCTCATCGGAGCCAAGCTCCGAAGAGGCCACCCTCAACATGGGGCTCAGGCACTGAAGGGCAGCCCTGTCTCAGCCCCACCAATACCGGGGCTCTGTGTCTCTGCTCGCACCTAACAGCAACGTATCCCTTATCCTCATCGGAGCCAAGCTCCGAAGCGACCACTCCCCACGTGGGGCTTAGGTACTGAAGTAGCCTGGAATCAAGGTTGATGCTGGCCCTTACGATCTCTTTGCAGCCCCTTCTCAGCCCCACCAATACCAGGGCTCTGTAGCTGTTCTCCCACTTAGTCTCGACAGATCCCTTACCCTCATCAGGGCAAAGCGCCGCAGCGGCCACACTCCACATGGGGCTTGGCACTGAGATAGCCAGGAATCAAGGGTGGTGTTGGGCCTCACCTTCCATTTGCAGTCCCTAGGCAAGCCCACCAACACCGGGGCTCTGTGCCTGTTCTCCCTCCTAACCTCAACCTAGCCGAGACCCTCATCAGGGCCAAGCTCCGAAGTGGCCACCGGCCACATGGAGCTAGGCACTGAAGTAGCCAGGAACCAAGGCTGATGCTGGCCCTCACGGTCCCTTGGCAGCCCCTTCTCAGCCCCACCAACACCGGGGCTCTGTACCTGTTCTCCCACCTAACCTCAACCTAGCCCTGACCCTCATCAGGGCCAAGCTCCGAAGCGGCCACCCTCCACGTGGAGCTTGGCACTAAGGTAAGCAGAAATCCAGCTTGATGCTAGCCCTCACCTTCCCTTGGTAGCCCCACCAAAACCGGGGCTCTGTCTCTGTTCTCCACCTTATCCTCGACCTATCCCTTACCCTCATCGGAGCCAAGCTCCGAAGCGACCACTCCCCACGTGGGGCTTAGGTACTGAAGTAGCCTGGAATCAAGGTTGATGCTGGCCCTCACGATCACTGCGCAGCCCCTTCTCAGCCCCACCAACACCGGGGCTCTGTGCCTGTTCTCCCACCTAACCTCAACCGAGCCCTGACCCTCATCAGGGCCAAGCTCCGAAGCGGCCACCCTCCACGTGGAGCTTGGCACTAAGGTAAGCAGAAATCCAGCTTGATGCTGGCCCTCACCTTCCCTTGGTAGCCCCACCAAAACCGGGGCTCTGTCTCTGTTCTCCACCTTATCCTCGACATATCCCTTCCCCTCATCGGAGCCAAGCTCCGAAGAGGCCACCCTCAACATGGGGCTCAGGCACTGAAGGGCAGCCCCGTCTCAGCCCCACTAATACCGGGGCTCTGTGTCTCTGCTCGCACCTAACAGCAACGTATCCCTTACCCTCATCGGAGCCAAGCTCCGAAGCGACCACTCCCCACGTGGGGCTTAGGTACTGAAGTAGCCTGGAATCAAGTTTGATGCTGGCCCTCACGGTCCCTTGGCAGGCCCTTCTCAGCCCCACCAACACCGGGGCTCTGTGCCTGTTCTCCCACCTAACCTCAACCGAGCCCTGACGCTCATCAGGGCCAAGCTCCGAAGCGGCCACCCTCCACGTGGAGCTTGGCACTAAGGTAAGCAGAAATCCAGCTTGATGCTGGCCCTCACCTTCCCTTGGTAGCCCCACCAAAACCGGGGCTCTGTCTCTGTTCTCCACCTTATCCTCGACATATCCCTTCCCCTCATCGGAGCCAAGCTCCGAAGAGGCCACCCTCAACATGGGGCTCAGGCACTGAAGGGCAGCCCCGTCTCAGCCCCACTAATACCGGGGCTCTGAGTCTCTGCTCGCACCTAACAGCAACGTATCCCTTACCCTCATCGGAGCCAAGCTCCGAAGCGACCACTCCCCACGTGGGGCTTCGGTACTGAAGTAGCCTGGAATCAAGGTTGATGCTGGCCCTCACGATCACTGCGCAGCCCCTTCTCAGCCCCACCAACACCGAGGCTCTGTGCCTGTTTTCGCTCCTAACCTCAACCGAGCCCTGACCCTCATCAGGGCCAAGCTCCGAAGCGGCCACCCTCCACGTGGAGCTTGGCACTAAGGTAACCAGAAATCCAGCTTGATTTTAGCCCTCACCTTCCCTTGGCAGGCCCTTCTCAGCCCCACCAACACCGGGGCTCTGTGCCTGTTCTCCCTCCTAACCTCAACCTAGCCGAGACCCTCATCAGGGCCAAGCTCCGAAGTGGCCACCGGCAACATGGAGCTAGGCACTGAAGTAGCCAGGAACCAAGGCTGATGCTGGCCCTCACGGTCCCTTGGCAGCCCCTTCTCAGCCCCACCAACACCGGGGCTCTGTGCCTGTTTTCCCTCCTAACCTCAACTGAGCCCTGACCCTCATCAGGGCCAAGCTCCGAAGCGGCCACCCTCCACGTGGAGCTTGGCACTAAGGTAACCAGAAATCCAGCTTGATGCTGGCCCCCACCTTCCATTGGTAGCCCCACCAAAACCGGGGCTCTGTCTCTGTTCTCCACCTTATCCTCGACATATCCCTTACCCTCATCGGAGCCAAGCTCCGAAGAGGCCACCCTCAACATGGGGCTCAGGCACTGAAGGGCAGCCCCGTCTCAGCCCCACCAATACCGGGGCTCTGTGTCTCTGCTCGCACCTAACAGCAACGTATCCCTTACCCTCATCGGAGCCAAGCTCCGAAGCGACCACTCCCCACGTGGGGCTTAGGTACTGAAGTAGCCTGGAATCAAGGTTGATGCTGGCCCTTACGATCTCTTTGCAGCCCCTTCTCAGCCCCACCAATACCAGGGCTCTGTAGCTGTTCTCCCACTTAGTCTCGACAGATCCCTTACCCTCATCAGGGCAAAGCGCCGCAGCGGCCACACTCCACATGGGGCTTGGCACTGAGATAGCCAGGAATCAAGGGTGGTGCTGGGCCTCACCTTCCATTTGCAGTCCCTAGGCAAGCCCACCAACACCGGGGCTCTGTGCCTGTTCTCCCTCCTAACCTCAACCTAGCCGAGACCCTCATCAGGGCCAAGCTCCGAAGTGGCCACCGGCCACATGGAGCTAGGCACTGAAGTAGCCAGGAACCAAGGCTGATGCTGGCCCTCACGGTCCCTTGGCAGCCCCTTCTCAGCCCCACCAACACCGGGGCTCTGTACCTGTTCTCCCACCTAACCTCAACCGAGCCCTGACCCTCATCAGGGCCAAGCTCCGAAGCGGCCACCCTCCACGTGGAGCTTGGCACTAAGGTAAGCAGAAATCCAGCTTGATGATGGCCCTCACCTTCCCTTGGTAGCCCCACCAAAACCGGGGCTCTGTCTCTGTTCTCCACCTTATCCTCGACATATCCCTTACCCTCATCGGAGCCAAGCTCCGAAGAGGCCACCCTCAACATGGGGCTCAGGCACTGAAGGGCAGCCCCGTCTCAGCCCCACTAATACCGGGGCTCTGTGTCTCTGCTCGCACCTAACAGCAACGTATCCCTTACCGTCATCGTAGCCAAGCTCCGAAGCGACCACTCCCCACGTGGGGCTTAGGTACTGAAGTAGCCTGGAATCAAGTTTGATGCTGGCCCTCACGGTCCCTTGGCAGGCCCTTCTCAGCCCCACCAACACCGGGGCTCTGTGCCTGTTCTCCCACCTAACCTCAACCGAGCCCTGACCCTCATCAGGGCCAAGCTCCGAAGCGGCCACCCTCCACGTGGAGCTTGGCACTAAGGTAACCAGAAATCCAGCTTGATTTTAGCCCTCACCTTCCCTTGGTAGCCCCTTCTCAGCCCCACCAACACCGGGGCTCTGTGCCTGTTCTCCCTCCTAACCTCAACCTAGCCGAGACCCTCATCAGGGCCAAGCTCCGAAGTGGCCACCGGCCACATGGAGCTAGGCACTGAAGTAGCCAGGAACCAAGGCTGATGCTGGCCCTCACGGTCCCTTGGCAGCCCCTTCTCAGCCCCACCAACACCGGGGCTCTGTGCCTGTTCTCCCACCTAACCTCAACCGAGCCCTGACCCTCATCAGGGCCAAGCTCCGAAGCGGCCACCATCCACGTGGATCTTGGCACTAAGGTAAGCAGGAATCCAGCTTGATGCTGGCCCTCACCTTCCCTTGGTAGCTACACCAAAACCGGGGCTCTGTCTCTGTTCTCCACCTTATCCTCGACATATCCCTTACCCTCATCGGAGCCAAGCTCCTAAGCGACCACTCCCCACGTGGGGTTAGGTACTGAAGTAGCCTGGAATCAAGGTTGATGCTGGCCCTCACGATCATTGCGCAGCCCCTTCTCAGCCCCACCAACACCGGGGCTCTGTGCCTGTTCTCCCACTTAACGTCAACCTAGCCCTGACCCTCATCAGGGCCAAGCTCCGAAGTGACCACCGTCCACATGGGGCTTGGCACTGAAGTAGCCAGGAACCAAGGCTGATTCTGGCCCTCACGGGCTCTTGGCAGCTCCTTCTCAGGCCCACCAACACCGGGGCTCTGTGTCTCTGCTTCACGTAACATCGACCTATCCCTGACCCTCATCGGAGCCAAGCTCCGAAGCGACCACTCCCCATGTGGGGCTTAGGTACTGAAGTAGCCTGGAACCAAGGTTGATGCTGGCCCTCACGATCTCTTGGCAGCTCCTTCTCACCCCCACCAACACCGTGTTTCTGTGCCTGTTCTCCCACCTAACCTCAACCTAGCCCTGACCCTCATCAGGGCAAAGCTTCGAAGCGGCCACACTCCACATGGGGCTTGGCATTGAGATAGCCAGGAATCAAGGCTGATGCCGGACCTCGCCTTCCGTTTGCAGTCCCTAGGCAGCCCCACCAATACCGGCGCTCTGTGTCTGTTCCCCCAGTTATCCTCGACATATCCCTTCTCCTCATCAGGGCCAAGCTCCGAAGCGGCCACCCACCACGTGGGGCTCTGGGGCAGACGTGGCCAGGAATGAAGGCTGATGCTGGCCCTCACGATCTCTTGTCAGCCCCTCCTCAGCCCCACCAACCCCTGCCCCCTTCTCTTTGGTCTCCCACCTAAGCATCAACCTACATCTTACCTTCAGCAGAGCCAGACTCTGAAACGTCTACCCACCAGATGGCGCTCCAACACAGAGGGAACCAACATTGGCTGTTGTTCGTTGCACTCGCCTGCCCCGGCAGCCCTTTGAGGTCCCCACCACCACCGGGGCTAGGCGCTTGCCGTAGCACTCAACCGTCAACCTTGCCGCAGCCCAACTGCAAAGCAGACAAGCGCCCCGTCGAGCTCCCACACACGTTTTGCCAGGACTGAAATATGTTCGCAGCGCTCACCTTCCCTTTACAGCCCCTTCTCAGCTGCCCAGCACCCAGCCATCTCCAGCACCGCAAATGCGCAACATCCAGCACACCTAGCACCCCTTGGGATCTTTGGCAGTGCTTGGTGCTGGGCATGTGTCGGTGCTGGGTCGTGGGGGTACTGTGTGCTAGGCCCTGAGTGGAGTGGGTTCTGGACAGGTCTGGGTGCTGCGGTTGCTGGGTGTTGGGCATATCTGGGTGCTCGCCATGTCCCTGTGCTGGGCACTGGGAGGATTTGGTGCTGGGAATGGGCAGGCGATGATCGTGCCTGGGTGGTGGATGCGGGCTACAGGCAGTGCTGGGCGCTGGCTGCGCTGGGTGCTGGTCATTGGGGGTACTGGGTTCTAGGCACTGGGCATGCGGGGTGCTGGACATCTCTGGGTGCTGAGCATGTCCAAGTGATGGGTCCGGGGCACTGGGACTGCTGGGCAGTGGGGGTGCTGGGGACTATGCATATCAGGGTGCTGGGCATGCCTGTGTACTGAGTGCTTGGCGCTGGGTTCTGGATGCTGGCTGGTGGGCATTGTCTGTGTGCTGGTTATTGGGCACTGGCGGTGGTAGGCATGGGAGTGCTTGTTGCTGGGCATTTTCTGATCCTGGCTGTTGGGGGCGCTGAGCACTGGGCATGTCTGGGTGATGGATGGAGGGAGTTTTGGGTGCTGGGCACTAGGGGTGCTGGCTAGTGGGTATGTCCGTGTGCTGGGTATGTCCATATGCCGGATGCTGTGCGCTGGGGATGCTGGGCACTGGGGTTCGTGGGTGCTGGGCACTGGGGTTGCTGGGTGCTGGGCGGCGCGACTGCTGGGGGCTGGGAGTGCTGGGTACTATGCATAAGCGGGTGCAGGGTATGTCTTGCTGCTGGATGGTGGGTTCTGGGGCTACTGGGAGCTGGGGGTATTGGGTGCTGGGCACTGGGGTTGCTGGGTGCTAAGTCCTGTGGGTGCTGGTTGCTGGGCCCTGGGAGTGCTGGGTACTATGCATAAGCGGGTGCAGGGTATGTCTTGCTGCTGGGTGCTGGGGGTATTGGGTGTTGGCCACTGGGGTGTTGGGTGCTGGGCATGTCCTCGTCCTTGGCATGACTGATGCTGGGCACTGGGGGTACTGGCTGCTGGGAGCTAGGGGTGCTGGCTTTGGGCATTTCAGTTGCTGGACATGACCAGGTGCTGGGCGTCTCCAGGTGCTGGGCATGTGCGGATGCTGTGTGCTCGGCACTTGGGGTTCTGGGTGGTCGGCGGTGAGGGTGCTGGACGCTGGGGATGCTGGCTGTTGCGGTGCTGGGTGCTGGGCACTGGGGCTGCTGAGTGGTGGGCATGTCCAGGTGCTGTTTGTTGGCGGTTGGGGTGCTGGGTTGTGTGCCTGTCCAGGAGTTAGTGCTGGGCCCTGGGGGTGCTGTGTATGTCCGAGTGCTGGGCATGTCCGGATGCTGGGTAAACGGGTTCTTGGGCTGTGGGGGTGTTGGGTATGCTGGTTTCTGGGCACTGGGGAGGTGCTGGCTGCGAGACCTGTATGGTGGTGGGTGTTTGGTGTACTGGGTGCAGGGCGCTGGGCGTGCTGGGTGCTGGGCATGTCCGGGTGCTACGTGCTGATCACTGGGGATGTTGGGGGCTGGTTTGCTGTGTTCTGGTGTGTAGCGTGCTGGGCATGTTTGGGTGCTGGGCATGTCCAGGTGCTGGGTACTGGGCGCTGGGGGTGGTGGTCCCTGGGGGTGCTGTGTGCTGGGCATGTCCGGGGGGTGGGTTGGGCAGTGGGGTTGCTGGGTGCTGGGAATGTGCGAGTGCTGGGGGCTGGGCCCTGAGGTTGATGGGGGCTGGGCACTCGGGTTGCTGGGTGCTGGCTGGTGCGGTTGCGGGGCCCTGGTGTTGCTGGGTACTATGCATAACTGAGTGCAGGGTATCTCTTGGTGCTGGAGGTACTGGGTGCTGGGCATATCCGGTGCTGGGCCTGTGCTCTGGAGTTGCTGGGTTCTGTGCTCTGGGGGTGCTTGTTTCTTGGCACGTGCGTGTGCTGTGTGCTCTTCCCTGGTTGTGCTGGGTATGTGTGGGTGTTGGGCAGTGTGGGTGCTGTGTGGTGGGCGCTGGGCATGTCTGGGTGCTGGGTGATGGGCACTGGAGGTTCTGGGCGATGGGGAGCAGGGAAGCTGCCTGCTAGGCATGTCTGAGTGCTGGGCATGTCCGGGTGCTGGGTACTGTGCGCTGGCAGTGGTGGGCGGTGGTGGTGCTGGGTGCTGGGCATGTCCGGGTGCTAGGCAATGGCGGTGCTGGGTGCTTGGCGCTGGGGGTGATGGTCTTTGGGTGTGCTGGGTGCTGGGCATGTCCCTGTGCTGGGTGGTGGGGGTGCTGGGCATGTGCGGGTGTTGGTTGCCGGGCCCTGGGTGTACTGGGTGCTGGACGCTGGGGTGGTTGGTTTCTGGGCGCTGGGGCTGCTGGGTTCTGTGCCCCTGTGTTGCTGGGTGCTGAGCATGTCCGGGTGCTGGCCATGTCTAAGTGCAGCGTGCTGGGCACTGGGTGCTGGGGGGTGGGGGTGCTGGATGCTGAGTGTTGGGTATGCTGGTTTCCGGGCACTGGGCGGAAGTGTGTGAGACCTGTGGGGGTGTTGTATGGTGGGTGTTTGGGGTGCTGAGTGCTGCAGGTGCTGGGCATGTCCAGGTGCTATGTGCTGATCACTGGGGTTCTTGGGGGCTGGTTTGCTGTGTTCTGGTGTGTTGGGCGCTGGGCATGTTTGTCTGGGTGCTGGGCATGTCTGGGTGCTGGGTACTGGGAACTGGCAGTGCGGGGCGGTGCGGGTGCTGTGTGCTGGGCATGTCGGGGTGCTGGGTGCTGGGCAGTGGGAGTGCTGGGTGCTAGGTACTGGGGGTGCTGGGCCTTGGCATTGCTGGCTACTATACATAACTGAGTGCAGGGTATGTCTTGGTGCTGGATGCTTGGTGCTGGAGGTACCGGGTGCTGGGCATATGCAGTGCTGGGTGTTGGGCATATCCGGTGCTGGGTGGCTGTGCTGGGGTTGCTGGGTGCTGTGCTGTGAGGGTGCTGGATTCCTGGCATGTGCGTGTACTGTGTGCTGGGCCCTGGTTGTGCTGGGTATGTGTGGGTGCTGGGTGTTGGGCACTGGGGGAGGGTGGTGCTAGGTGCTGGGCATGTCCAGGTGCTGAGCAATGGTGGTGCTGGGTGCTTGGCGCTGGGGGTGGTGGTACCTGGGGCTGCTGTGTGCTGGGCACGTCGGGGTGCTGGGTTTTGGGCGGTGGGGGTGCTCGGTGCTGGGCGTGTGCATGTGTTGGTTGCTGGACCCTGGCGTGCTGGGCGCTGGGGCTATCGGTTACCGGGTGCTGGGGGTGCTGGGTTCAATGCAGCGTATGCAGGTCCTGGGCAGTGGGTGTGCTGGAAGCTGGGTGTTGGGTATGCTGGTTCCTGCCACTGCGGGTGCTGGGTGTGAGACTTGTGGGCGTGCTGGATGTTGGGTGTTTGGTGTGCACCCTCACTGCCCACCACCCAGAACCCCAAGTGCCGAGCACACAGCATCCGGACGTGCCCAGCACCTGCACACGCCCAGCACCCACAAGACCCAACAACCAGCACTGGTCATGACCAGTACCTGGAAATGCCCACAGCCAGCACCCCTAGCTCCCCGCACCCAGCACTCCCAGGGCCCAGCACGAATTCCCGGACATGCGCACAACCCAGCACACCCACCGCCAACACACAGCATCGAGACATGCCCAGCAGCCCCAGTGCCCAGCATCCACCAGCAAGACATACCCTGCACCCAATTATGCATGGTATCCAGCACTCCCAGGGCCCAGCAACCAGTAGCCCCAGTACCTCGGCTCGCTTCTGTAATTCTACACAATGAAGACTTGTGGCTTAGAAGTTAGGGAACTAGCAGGTGTGGTGTTTGCAGGTGTGTAGAATTGTAGTCTAAATCGTGTCTCCTGAAAGCAGTGTTAGACTCTAGTGAAGAGTAACCTTGGAAACGAGAACCGTAAACAAAGGTAGTCCAGACGTGGCTCGGAGACAAACCTCGACCTTATAAGGAAAGAAAGGAACAGGTTCACAAAGAGTTCACGACCCCGCCGACCACCACAGACCACCCGAGACCCTCAAGGAGACCCTAAAGGTTTTAGTGCGCATGTGTCTAGGATGATGTAATATTATAATCGGTTCTCGGAAATGTAAGGAATATGTAAAAGAGAAACTGAAAATATGTATGAGAAGCATGGATACAAACAGAAAGGTGATTAGACCTGGTGTGCTTCATTTGTGGCAAGTCCACCGAGCACCCAGGCCTGAATAAAACAATCTCTCTCCTGAGCGTGTGGAATTGGTTCCTCGTGGAGGGATTTTTATTAAATAACGGTCATCCTATGAACATTCCAAGCACTGAGGATTTGTTAGTAATAGTAGAAGGCTGCTAAAGAGCAGTTGTAGTTTTAGAGTCTCTGAAGTGATAGTAGAGCAGGAAAAACAGGCTGAGGAATGTAAATATCAGTAGATTATGTAACGGAATGCAGGCGCAGGAAGCGTTCGCGTGGACACCTGCTTTTGACCAATCTGTGTATGTTAAGATTCGTGTGCTTGCTGACTGTAAACCAATAGAGGATTCGGAGGTGAGCGTGTTACTGTGGCTAGCTTATAAAAGTAGCACAATATCTTGAAATAAAGGAGAATGACCATACCCACATTGGGACTCCTCATTACTCCGGGAACGCGCTCCTATTCCGACCCATGGTCACTCCAACAGTTCCTTCCACGCCGGGCACGAATCCGCTTTTCGGACAACACCTAGCCCCCAGCACCCGCACCAGCAGCACCAGCAAGCCCAGTGCCCAGCACGCAGCAACCTCAGGGCCCAGCACCCAGCCGTGCCCACCACCCGGACATGCCCAGCACCCAGCAACCCCAGTGCACAACACCCAGCACCCCCAGCGCCCAGAAACCAACACACGCACACACCCAGCACGCCCACCGCCCAAAACCCAGCAGCCCAACATGCCCAGCACACAGCACCACCACCGCCACCACCCCCACTGCCCAGTACCCAGCACCCACACATGCCCAGCACCCAGACATGCCCAGCACACAGCACCAGCACCGCCCACCACCCCCACTGCCCAGTACCTAGCACCCACACATGCCCAGCACTCAGACATGCCCAGCAGGCAGCTTCTCTGCTGCCCACCGCCCAGCATCCCGACCGCCCAGCACCCAGACATGCCCAGGCCCCGCCACACAGCACCCACACTGCCCAACACCCAGCACTCACACATACCCGGCACAACCAGGGCCCAGCACACAGCATACGCACATGTCAGGAATCCAGCACCCTCACAGCACAGCACCCAGCAACCCCAGCACAGCCACCCAGCACCGCATATGCCCAGCACCTAGCACCGCATATGCCCAACACCCAGCACCCAGTACCTCCAGTACCCAGCATCCAGCACCAAGACATACCCTGCACTCAGTTATGTATAGTAGCCAGCAATACCAGGGCCCAGCACCCCAGTACCTAGAATCCAACACTGCCACTGCCCAACACCCACCACCCGGACGTGCCCAGCACACAGCACCCCCACTGCCCCACACAGCCAGCGCCCAGTACCCAGCACCCAGACATGGCCAGCACCCAAACATGCCCAGCACTCAACACACCACTGCCCAGATCCCAGCAAACCAGCCCCCAACATCTCCAGTGATCAGCACATAGCACCCGGACATGCCCAGCACCCAGCACCCGCAGCGCTCAGCATCCACCACCCCCAGTGCTCTGTACTCAGCACACCAAACACCTACCATCCAGCACACCCACACGTCTCACACCCAGCATCCCCAGTGCCCAGCAACCAGCATACCCAACACCCACCATCCATCACCCCCACACGTCTCACACCCATGACCCCCAGTGCTCTGTACTCAGCACACCAAACACCCACCATCCAGCACCCCCACACGTCTCACACCCAGCACCCCCAGTGCGCAGTACCCCGCACCCAGACATGCCCAGCACCCGGACATACACAGCACTCAGCACTGTCCTGCTTCCGGCTGGGACAGAGTTAACTTTCTTCCCAGTAGCTTGGGGGGTGTGCTGGCTTTTGGGTTTGGTGTGAGAGGAGCGTTGATGGCCCCTTAATGCTTTGGCTGTTGCTGGGCGGTGCTTGCACCGGGAGACTTTTGTTCTCTCTTTTCGGCCTCCCACAGGAAGCTCGGGGGGGGGGTGGGGGGTGGCGGGGGGGGGGTGGGGGGTGGCGGAGGGGGGGGGAGCACAGCCGGGGTAGTTGACCTAGCTGGCCAATGGGGTATTCTATAGCATGTGACATCCTGCTCAGTATAAAAAATGGGAGGGGTCGGGGGAGGGAAACGACTCTCCCCCCCCCCCCCCGCCCCAGTCCATGACACGCGGTCGGCAGCGGTGAGCAGTTGCATTGTGCATTGCCTGCTTTGTATCGTCTGTTGTTGTTGTTGTTCTCATTGTTATTATTACTGTTCTACTTCGTTTTATTTCAACCATTAAACTGTTTTTATCTCAACCCGGGAGTTTTCCTACTTGTGCCCTCCCGATTCTCTCCCCCATCCCACGGGGTGGGGGGGGAGGAGAGCCAGCGGCTGCGTGGGGTTTTTTTGCAGGCTGGGGTTAAACCACGACATGCACCCATCGTACCCTCCACCCAGCACCCCCATAGCCCAGCACTCATTCCCGGACATGCGCACAACCTAGCACACCCACCGCCAACACACAGCCCCTGGACATGCCCAGCACCCGGCAGCCCCACTGCCCAGCACCGCATTGCCCGGCATCCCCAGCGCCCCGCACCCTCACTGCCCACCACCCAGAACAACAAGTGCCGAGCACACAGCATCCGGACATGCCCAGCACCGGGGCACACCCAGCACCCACAAGACCCAGCACCCGGTCATGACCAGCAACTGGAAATGCCCACAGCCAGCACCTCTAGCTCCCAGCAGCCATCAACCCCAGTGCCTAGCACTCAGCACCCAGTCGTGCCAAGCACCCAACACCCCGGTGCTCAGCACCCTGCACCCGGTCGTGTCCAGGGTCCACCACACAGCACCCACACTGCCCAACACCCAGCACCCACACATACCCGGCACAACCAGGGCCCAGCACACAGCCCACGCACATGCCAGGAATCCAGCATCCCCAGAGCACAGCACCCAGCAACCCCAGCACAGCCACCCAGCACCGCATATGCCCAGCATGAAGCACCGCATATGCCCACAACCCAGCACCCAGTAGCTCCAGCACCAGGCATCCAGCACAAAGACATACCCTGCACTCAGTTATGCAGAGTACCTAGCAATACCGGGCCCAGCACCCCAGTACCTAGCACCCAACACTCCCACTGCCCAACACCCACCACCCGGACATGCCCAGCACACAGCACCCCCACCACCCCACACCGCCAGCGCCCAGTATGCAGCACCCAGAAATGCCCAGCACCCAAACATGCCCAGCACTCAACACACCACTGCCCAGATCCCAGCAAACCAGCCCCCAACATCTCCAGTGATCAGCACATAGCACCCGGAATGCCCAGCACCCGCAGCGCTCAGCACCCAGCACCCCCAGGGCCCAGCAGCCAGCACCGCAGCAACTAGCATCCCCAGCGCCCAGCACCCGGTCATGCCAAGCACCTGGACATGCCCAGCACCAAGCACGCCTGTGCCCAGCACACAATATCCCCAGCACCCAGTAGCCCCAGCACCCAGCAGCAAGAGATACCCTGCACCCGCTTACGCATAGTACCCACAGCGCTCAGCAGCCACCATCCCCAGTGCTCTGTACTCAGCACACCAAACACCCACCATCCAGCACCCCCACACGTCTCACACCCAGCACCCCCAGTGCGCAGTACCCCACACCCAGACATGCCCAGCACCCGGACATACACAGCACTCAGCACTGTCCTGCTTCCGGCTGGGACAGAGTTAACTTTCTTCCCAGTAGCTTGGGGGGTGTGCTGGCTTTTGGGTTTGGTGTGAGAGGAGCGTTGATGGCCCCTTAATGCTTTGGCTGTTGCTGGGCGGTGCTTGCACCGGGAGACTTTTGTTCTCTCTTTTCGGCCTCCCACAGGAAGCTCGGGGGGGGGGTGGGGGGTGGCGGGGGGGGGGGGAGCACAGCCGGGGTAGTTGACCTAGCTGGCCAATGGGGTATTCTATAGCATGTGACATCCTGCTCAGTATAAAAAATGGGAGGGGGCGGGGGAGGGAAACGACTCTCCCCCCCCCCCCCCCCCCGCCCCAGTCCATGACACGCGGTCGGCAGCGGTGAGCAGTTGCATTGTGCATTGCCTGCTTTGTATCGTCTGTTGTTGTTGTTGTTCTCATTGTTATTATTACTGTTCTACTTCGTTTTATTTCAACCATTAAACTGTTTTTATCTCAACCCGGGAGTTTTCCTACTTGTGCCCTCCCGATTCTCTCCCCCATCCCACGGGGTGGGGGGAGGGGCAGAGCCAGCGGCTGCGTGGGGTTTTTTTGCAGGCTGGGGTTAAACCACGACATGCACCCATCATACCCTCCACCCAGCACCCCCAGGGCCCAGCACTCATTCTCGGACATGCGCACAACCTAGCACACCCACCACCAACACACAGCCCCTGGATATGCCCAGCACCCAGCAGCCCCACTGCCCAGCACCCCCAGCACCCAGCATCCCCAGCACCCAGCAGCAAGAGATACCCTGCACCCGCTTATGCATGGTACCCAGCACTCCCAGGGCCCAGCAACCAGCACCCCGAGTACTTAGCCTCCAGCACCCACACCAGTCAGCACCCAGCAAGGCCGGTACCCAGCAACCTCAGGGCCCAGAACCCAGCAGCCAGCCATTGCCCAGCACACAGACATGCCCAGCACCCAGCAACCCCAGTGCACACAACCCAGAAGCCCCAGCGCCCAGAAACCAACAGCCCCAGTGCCCAGCACTCCCAGGGCTCAGAAACCAACATTCGCATGCACCCAACAGTCCAACCACCCAGCACCCGGACATGCCCAGCATGCAGCACCACCAGGGACCACCACCCCCAGCACCACGCACCCAGCACTACCACTGCCCAGCACCTGGACATGCCCAGCACCCAGATGTGCCCAGCAGGCAGCTTCCCTGCTGCCCACCGCCCAGCATCATGACCGCCCAGCACCCCGACCGCCCAGCACCTGGACATGCCCAGGCCCCGCCACACAGCACCCACACTGCCCAATACGCAGCACCCACACATACCCAGCACAACCAGGGCCCAGCACACACACATGCCAGGTTAAACCACGACATGCACCCATCATACCCTCCACCCAGCACCCCCATGGCCCAGCGCTCATTCCCAGACATGCGCACAACCTAGCACACCCACCGCCAACACACAGCCCCTGGACATGCCCAGCACCCAGCAGTCCCAGTGCCCAGCACACAGCAGCCCCAGCACCCAGCAGCAAGAGATACCCTGCACCTGCTTATGCATAATACCCAGCAGTCCCAGGGCCCAGCAACCAGCACTTAGCCCCCAGCACCCACACCAGCCAGCACCCAGCAAGGCCGGTGCCCAGCACCCAGCAACCTCAGGGCCCAGAACCCAGCAGCCAGCCATTGCCCAGCACCCAGACATGCCCAGCACCCAGCAACCCCAGTCCACACAACCCAGAAGCCCCAGTGCCCAGAAACCAACCACCCCAGTGTCCAGCACCCAGTACACCCAGGGCCCAGCAACCAACACCCGCACATGCCCAGCACCCCCACCACCCAGCACACCCAAAGACTATCACGCCCAGCGCCAAGCACCCAGCACCGCCATTGCCTAGCACCGGGACATGCCCAGCACCCAGTACCACCACCACCAGTGCACAGTACCAAGCACCCGGATATGCCCAGCACGGAGACATTGCTACCAGGCAGCTTCCCTGCTCCCCATCGCCCAGGACCTCCAGTGCCCATCACCCAGCACCGGGACATGCCCAGCGCCCACCACACAGCACCCATACTGCCCAACACCCAGCACCCACACATACCCAGCACAACCAGGGCACAGCACACGCACATGCCAGGAATCCAGCACCCTCGCAGCACAGCACCCAGCAAACCCAGAGCACACACCTAGCACCGGATATGGCCAGCACCGGATATGGCCAGCACCAAGACATACCCTGCACTCAGTTATGCAGAGTACCAAGCAATGCCAGGGCCCAGCATCCCCAGTACTTAGCACCCAGCACTCCCACCGCCCAATACCCACCACCCGGACGTACCCAGCACCCCCACTGCCCGTGCCCAGCACCCAGACATGCCCAGCACCCAAACATGCCCAGCGCCCAACACACCAGAAAGCAGCAAACCAGCCCCCACCATCCCCAGTGATCTGCACATAACACCCAGCACACGCTGCGCTCAGCACCCACCACCCACAGTGCCCAGAAACCAGCATACCCAATGCCCAGCATCCAGTACCACCACCACCCCAACTGCCCAGTACCCGCACGCGGATATGCCCAGCACCCGAACATACACAGTACCCCTAGGACCCAGCACTCAGAATTCCAGTGCACTGCACTGTCCTGCTTCTGGCTGGGACAGAGTTAACTTTCTTCCCAGTAGCTTGGGAGGGTGTGCTGGCTTTTGGGTTTGGTGTGAGAGGAGCGTTGATGGCCCC
This sequence comes from Calonectris borealis, assembly GCF_964195595.1. Lineage (NCBI taxonomy): Eukaryota > Metazoa > Chordata > Aves > Procellariiformes > Procellariidae > Calonectris > Calonectris borealis. The sequence continues at coordinate 20,902 of NW_027441588.1, forward strand.
TTAATGCTTTGACTGTTGCTGGGCAGTGCTTGCACCGGGAGACTTTTGTTCTCTCTTTTCGGCCTCCCACAGGAAGCTCGGGGGGGGGGTGGGGGGGCGGGGGGATGGGGAGCACAGCCGGGGTAGTTGACCCAGCTGGCCAATGGGGTATTCTATAGCATGTGACATCCTGCTCAGTATAAAAAATGGGAGGGGGCTCTCCCCCGCCCTGTTCACGACACACGGTCGGCAGCGGTGAGCAGTTGCATTGTGCATTGCCTGCTTCGTATCGTCTGTTGTTGTTGTTGTTCTCATTGTTATTATTACTGTTCTACTTTGTTTTATTTCCATCATTAAACTGTTTTTATCTCAACCCGGGAGCTTTCCTACTTGTGCCCTCCCGATTCTCTCCCCAATCCCACGGGGTGGGGGGGGGAGGTGAGCCAGTGGCTGCGTGGGGTTTATTTGCAGGCTGGGGTTAAACCAACACATGCACCCATCATACCCTCCACCCAGCACTGCCAGGGCCCAGCACTCCTATGGCCCAGCACTGATTCCCACACATGCACACAACCCAGCACACGCACCACCAATGCACAGCACCTCGACATGCCCAGCAGCCCTGGAGCCCAGCACACAGCACCCAGCAGCCCCAGCACCAGGACATGACAAGAAGCCAGTCCCCGCAGTGCCCAACAACCCACGACTCAGCAACGGAACATGCCTAGCACCAGGCACCACCAATGTGTAGCAAGGAGTGCTAGGTGTGGTGGATATGGCACATTTGGGGTGCTGGAGCTGGCTGGGTGTTGGGCAGCTGAGAAGGGTCTCTCAAGGGAAGGTGAGAGCCACCAACATCTTTCAGTCCTGCCTGTTAGTTTATGGGAGCCCGAAGAGGGGATCGACTGCTTTGCAGTTGGGCTGTGGTAAGGTTGCTGGTTGGGTGGTAGAGCGAGAGCAGCTCCCTCGGAAAGGGCTGCCACGAAAGGCAAGAGCCAGAAACAGCTTTCAATCCTGGTTCTTTCTGTGTTGGAGCGCCCTCTGGTGGGAAGCCGTTTACGAAATGGGCTCGAGAGATGGTAAGGCAAAGGTTGATATTTCGGTTTGAGAATAAGGGAGAGGGGTGGTGGGACCGGGAAGGGTCCCGTGGTGGGTCCATGTGGTGGGTGGCGTTAACTAATGCAGAAGGATCTTGTTATCTACGCAGAACCTCAAACTATCCCTTATCCTCTTCAGAGGCAAGCTCCGAAACGGCCACCCACCTCCTCTGGCTCAGGCACAGAAATAGCCAGGAATCAAGGACGATGCTGGCCCTCACGATCTCTTGGCAGCCACTTCTCAGCCCCATCAACACCGTGGCACTGTACCTCTGCTCGCACCTAACAGCGACCTATCCCTTACCCTCATCAGGGCCAAGCTCCGAAGTGGCCAACCACCACATGGAGCTAGGCACTGAAGTAGCCAGGAACCAAGGCGGATGCTGGCCCTCACGGTCCCTTGGCAGCCCCTTCTCAGCCCCACCAACACCGGGGCTCTGTCGCTGTTCTCCCACTTATCCTCGACATATCCCTGACCCTCACAAGGGCCACCTCCGAAGCGGCCACCCTCCACATGGGGCTTGGCACTAAAGTAGCCAGGAAACAAGGTTGATGCTGGCCCTCACGATCACTGCGCAGCCCCTTCTCAGGCCGACCAACGCCGGGGCTCTGTGACTGTTCTCCCACTTAGCCTCGACAGATCCCTTACCCTCAATAGGGCCAAGCTCCGAAGAGGCCACCCTCGACATGGGGCTCAGGCACTGAAGTAGCCAGGAACCAAGGTTGATGGTGGCCCTCACCTTCCATTTGCAGTCCCTAGGCAGCCCCACCAACATCGGGGCTCTGTGCCTGTTCTCCCTCCTAACCTCAACCTAGCCGAGACCCTCATCAGGGCCAAGCTCCGAAGTGGCCACCGGCCACATGGAGCTAGGCACTGAAGTAGCCAGGAACCAAGGCTGATGCTGGCCCTCACGGTCCCTTGGCAGGCCCTTCTCAGCCCCACCAACACCGGGGCTCTGTGCCTGTTCTCCCACCTAACCTCAACCGAGCCCTGACCCTCATCAGGGCCAAGCTCCGAAGCGGCCACCCTCCACGTGGCGCTTGGCACTAAGGTAACCAGAAATCCAGCTTGATGCTGGCCCTCACCTTCCCTTGGTAGCCCCACCAAAACCGGGGCTCTGTCTCTGTTCTCCACCTTATCCTCGACATATCCCTTCCCCTCATCGGAGCCAAGCTCCGAAGAGGCCACCCTCAACATGGGGCTCAGGCACTGAAGGGCAGCCCCGTCTCAGCCCCACCAATACCGGGGCTCTGTGTCTCTGCTCGCACCTAATAGCGACCTATCCCTTAACCTCGTCGGAGCCAATCTCCAAAGAGACCACTCCCCACGTGGGGCTTAGGTACTGAAGTAGCCTGGAATCAAGGTTGATGCTGGCCCTCACGATCTCTTTGCAGCCCCTTCTCAGCCCCACCAATACCGGGGCTCTGTATCTGTTCTCCCACTAAACCTCGACAGATCCCTTACCCTCATCAGGGCAAAGCGCCGCAGCGGCCACCCTCCACATGGGGCTTGGCACTGAGATAGCCAGGAATCAAGGGTGGTGCTGGCCCTCACCTTCCATTTGCAGTCCCTAGGCAAGCCCACCAACACCGGGGCACTGTGCCTGTTCTCCCTCCTAACCTCAACCTAGCCGAGACCCTCATCAGGGCCAAGCTCCGAAGTGGCCACCGGCCACATGGAGCTAGGCACTGAAGTAGCCAGGAACCAAGGCTGATGCTGGCCCTCACGGTCCCTTGGCAGCCCCTTCTCAGCCCCACCAACACCGGGGCTCTGTCGCTGTTCTCCCACTTATCCTCGACATATCCCTGACCCTCACCAGGGCCACCTCCGAAGCGGCCACCCTCCACATGGGGCTTGGCACTGAAGTAGCCAGGAAACAAGGTAGATGCTTGTCCTCACGATCACTGCGCAGCCCCTTCTCAGCCCCACCAACGCCGGGGCTCTGTACCTGTTCTCCCACCTTACCTCAACCTAGCCCAGACCCTCATCGGAGCCAAGCTCCGAAGCGGCCACCCTCCACGTGGAGCTTGGCACTAAGGTAAGCAGGAATCCAGCTTGATGCTGGCCCTCACCTTCCCTTGGTAGCCCCACCAAAATTGGGGCTCTGTCTCTGTTCTCCACCTTATCCTCGACATATCCCTTACCCTCATCGGAGCCAAGCTCCGAAGAGGCCACCCTCAACAGGGGCTCAGGCACTGAAGGGCAGCCCCGTCTCAGCCCCACCAATACCGGGGCTCTGTGTCTCTGCTCGCACCTAACAGCGACCTATCCCTTACCCTCATCGGAGCCAAGCTCCGAAGAGACCACTCCCCACGTGGGGCTTAGGTACTGAAGTAGCCTGGAATCAAGGTTGATGCTGGCCCTCACGATCTCTTTGCAGCCCCTTCTCAGCCCCACCAATACCAGGGCTCTGTATCTGTTCTCCCACTTAGCCTCGACAGATCCCTTACCCTCAATAGGGCCAAGCTCCGAAGAGGCCACCCTCGACATGGGGCTCAGGCACTGAAGTAGCCAGGAACCAAGGTTGATGGTGGCCCTCACCTTCCATTTGCAGTCCCTAGGCAGCCCCACCAACACCGGGGCTCTGTGCCTGTTCTCCCTCCTAACCTCAACCTAGCCGAGACCCTCATCAGGGCCAAGCGCCGAAGTGGACAACGGCCACATGGAGCTAGGCACTGAAGTAGCCAGGAACCAAGGCTGATGCTGGCCCTCACGGCCACGCTCCGAAGAGGCCACCCTCCACATGGGGCTCAGGCACTGAAGTAGCCAGGAACCAAGGTTGATGGTCGCCCTCACCTTCCATTTGCAGTCCCTAGGCAGCCCCACCAACACCGGGGCTCTGTGCCTGTTCTCCCACTTAACGTCAACCTAGCCCTGACCCTCATCAGGGCCAAGCTCCGAAGTGACCACCGGCCACATGGAGCTAGGCACTGAAGTAGCCAGGAACCAAGGCTGATGCTGGCCCTCACGGTCCCTTGGCAGGCCCTTCTCAGCCCCACCAACACCGGGGCTCTGTGCCTGTTCTCCCACCTAACCTCAACCGAGCCCTGACCCTCATCAGGGCCAAGCTCCGAAGCGGCCACCCTCCACGTGGAGCTTGGCACTAAGGTAACCAGAAATTCAGCTTGATGCTGGCCCTCACCTTCCCTTGGTAGCCCCACCAAAACCGGGGCTCTGTCTCTGTTCTCCACCTTATCCTCGACATATCCCTTCCCCTCATCGGAGCCAAGCTCCGAAGAGGCCACCCTCAACATGGGGCTCAGGCCCTGAAGGGCAGCCCCGTCTCAGCCCCACCAATACCGGGGCTCTGTGTCTCTGCTCGCACCTAATAGCGACCTATCCCTTAACCTCGTCGGAGCCAATCTCCGAAGAGACCACTCCCCACGTGGGGCTTAGGTACTGAAGTAGCCTGGAATCAAGGTTGATGCTGGCCCTCACGATCTCTTTGCAGCCCCTTCTCAGCCCCACCAATACCGGGGCTCTGTATCTGTTCTCCCACTAAACCTCGACAGATCCCTTACCCTCATCAGGGCAAAGCGCCGCAGCGGCCACACTCCACATGGGGCTTGGCACTGAGATAGCCAGGAATCAAGGGTGGTGCTGGCCCTCACCTTCCATTTGCAGTCCCTAGGCAAGCCCACCAACACCGGGGCACTGTGCCTGTTCTCCCTCCTAACCTCAACCTAGCCGAGACCCTCATCAGGGCCAAGCTCCGAAGTGGCCACCGGCCACATGGAGCTAGGCACTGAAGTAGCCAGGAACCAAGGCTGATGCTGGCCCTCACGGTCCCTTGGCAGCCCCTTCTCAGCCCCACCAACACCGGGGCTCTGTCGCTGTTCTCCCACTTATCCTCGACATATCCCTGACCCTCACCAGGGCCACCTCCGAAGCAGCCACCCTCCACATGGGGCTTGGCACTGAAGTAGCCAGGAAACAAGGTAGATGCTTGTCCTCACGATCACTGCGCAGCCCCTTCTCAGCCCCACCAACGCCGGGGCTCTGTACCTGTTCTCCCACCTTACCTCAACCTAGCCCAGACCCTCATCGGAGCCAAGCTCCGAAGCGGCCACCCTCCACGTGGAGCTTGGCACTAAGGTAAGCAGGAATCCAGCTTGATGCTGGCCCTCACCTTCCCTTGGTAGCCCCACCAAAACTGGGGCTCTGTCTCTGTTCTCCACCTTATCCTCGACATATCCCTTACCCTCATCGGAGCCAAGCTCCGAAGAGGCCACCCTCAACAGGGGCTCAGGCACTGAAGGGCAGCCCCGTCTCAGCCCCACCAATACCGGGGCTCTGTGTCTCTGCTCGCACCTAACAGCGACCTATCCCTTACCCTCATGGGAGCCAAGCTCCGAAGAGACCACTCCCCACGTGGGGCTTAGGTACTGAAGTAGCCTGGAATCAAGGTTGATGCTGGCCCTCACGATCTCTTTGCAGCCCCTTCTCAGCCCCACCAATACCAGGGCTCTGTATCTGTTCTCCCACTTAGCCTCGACAGATCCCTTACCCTCAATAGGGCCAAGCTCCGAAGAGGCCACCCTCGACATGGGGCTCAGGCACTGAAGTAGCCAGGAACCAAGGTTGATGGTGGCCCTCACCTTCCATTTGCAGTCCCTAGGCAGCCCCACCAACATCGGGGCTCTGTGCCTGTTCTCCCTCCTAACCTCAACCTAGCCGAGACCCTCATCAGGGCCAAGCTCCGAAGTGGACAACGGCCACATGGAGCTAGGCACTGAAGTAGCCAGGAACCAAGGCTGATGCTGGCCCTCACGGCCACGCTCCGAAGAGGCCACCCTCGACATGGGGCTCAGGCACTGAAGTAGCCAGGAACCAAGGTTGATGGTCGCCCTCACCTTCCATTTGCAGTCCCTAGGCAGCCCCACCAACACCGGGGCTCTGTGCCTGTTCTCCCACTTAACGTCAACCTAGCCCTGACCCTCATCAGGGCCAAGCTCCGAAGTGGCCACCGGCCACATGGAGCTAGGCACTGAAGTAGCCAGGAACCAAGGCTGATGCTGGCCCTCACGGTCCCTTGGCAGGCTCTTCTCAGCCCCACCAACACCGGGGCTCTGTGCCTGTTCTCCCACCTAACCTCAACCGAGCCCTGACCCTCATCAGGGCCAAGCTCCGAAGCGGCCACCCTCCACGTGGCGCTTGGCACTAAGGTAACCAGAAATCCAGCTTGATGCTGGCCCTCACCTTCCCTTGGTAGCCCCACCAAAACCGGGGCTCTGTCTCTGTTCTCCACCTTATCCTCGACATATCCCTTCCCCTCATCGGAGCCAAGCTCCGAAGAGGCCACCCTCAACATGGGGCTCAGGCCCTGAAGGGCAGCCCCGTCTCAGCCCCACCAATACCGGGGCTCTGTGTCTCTGCTCGCACCTAATAGCGACCTATCCCTTAACCTCGTCGGAGTCAATCTCCGAAGAGACCACTCCCCACGTGGGGCTTAGGTACTGAAGTAGCCTGGAATCAAGGTTGATGCTGGCCCTCACGATCTCTTTGCAGCCCCTTCTCAGCCCCACCAATACCGGGGCTCTGTATCTGTTCTCCCACTAAACCTCGACAGATCCCTTACCCTCATCAGGGCAAAGCGCCGCAGCGGCCACCCTCCACATGGGGCTTGGCACTGAGATAGCCAGGAATCAAGGGTGGTGCTGGCCCTCACCTTCCATTTGCAGTCCCTAGGCAAGCCCACCAACACCGGGGCACTGTGCCTGTTCTCCCTCCTAACCTCAACCTAGCCGAGACCCTCATCAGGGCCAAGCTCCGAAGTGGCCACCGGCCACATGGAGCTAGGCACTGAAGTAGCCAGGAACCAAGGCTGATGCTGGCCCTCACGGTCCCTTGGCAGCCCCTTCTCAGCCCCACCAACACCGGGGCTCTGTCGCTGTTCTCCCACTTATCCTCGACATATCCCTGACCCTCACCAGGGCCACCTCCGAAGCGGCCACCCTCCACATGGGGCTTGGCACTGAAGTAGCCAGGAAACAAGGTAGATGCTTGTCCTCACGATCACTGCGCAGCCCCTTCTCAGCCCCACCAACGCCGGGGCTCTGTACCTGTTCTCCCACCTTACCTCAACCTAGCCCAGACCCTCATCAGAGCCAAGCTCCGAAGCGGCCACCCTCCACGTGGAGCTTGGCACTAAGGTAAGCAGGAATCCAGCTTGATGCTGGCCCTCACCTTCCCTTGGTAGCCCCACCAAAACTGGGGCTCTGTCTCTGTTCTCCACCTTATCCTCGACATATCCCTTACCCTCATCGGAGCCAAGCTCCGAAGAGGCCACCCTCAACAGGGGCTCAGGCACTGAAGGGCAGCCCCGTCTCAGCCCCACCAATACCGGGGCTCTGTGTCTCTGCTCGCACCTAACAGCGACCTATCCCTTACCCTCATCGGAGCCAAGCTCCGAAGAGACCACTCCCCACGTGGGGCTTAGGTACTGAAGTAGCCTGGAATCAAGGTTGATGCTGGCCCTCACGATCTCTTTGCAGCCCCTTCTCAGCCCCACCAATACCAGGGCTCTGTATCTGTTCTCCCACTTAGCCTCGACAGATCCCTTACCCTCAATAGGGCCAAGCTCCGAAGAGGCCACCCTCGACATGGGGCTCAGGCACTGAAGTAGCCAGGAACCAAGGTTGATGGTGGCCCTCACCTTCCATTTGCAGTCCCTAGGCAGCCCCACCAACACCGGGGCTCTGTGCCTGTTCTCCCTCCTAACCTCAACCTAGCCGAGACCCTCATCAGGGCCAACCGCCGAAGTGGACAACGGCCACATGGAGCTAGGCACTGAAGTAGCCAGGAACCAAGGCTGATGCTGGCCCTCACGGCCACGCTCCGAAGAGGCCACCCTCGACATGGGGCTCAGGCACTGAAGTAGCCAGGAACCAAGGTTGATGGTCGCCCTCACCTTCCATTTGCAGTCCCTAGGCAGCCCCACCAACACCGGGGCTCTGTGCCTGTTCTCCCACTTAACGTCAACCTAGCCCTGACCCTCATCAGGGCCAAGCTCCGAAGTGACCACCGTCCACATGGGGCTTGGCACTGAAGTAGCCAGGAACCAAGGCTGATGCTGGCCCTCACGGTCCCTTGGCAGGCCCTTCTCAGCCCCACCAACACCGGGGCTCTGTGTCTCTGCTTCACGTAACATCGACCTATCCCTGACCCTCATCGGAGCCAAGCTCCGAAGCGACCACTCCCCACGTGGAGATGGCACTAAGGTAACCAGAAATGCAGCTTGATGCTGGCCCTCACCTTCCCTTGGTAGCCCCACCAAAACCGAAGCACTGTTTCTGTTCTCCCACTTATCCTCGACATATCCCTTACTCTTAGCGGAGCCCAGCTCCGAAGAGGCTACCCTCGACATGGGGCTCAGGCACTGAAGTAGCCAGGAACCAAGGCTGATGCTGGCCCTCACGGGCTCTTGGCAGCTCCTTCTCAGGCCCACCAACACCGGGGCTCTGTGTCTCTGCTTCACGTAACATCGACCTATCCCTGACCCTCATCGGAGCCAAGCTCCGAAGCGACCACTCCCCACGTGGGGCTTAGGTACTGAAGTAGCCTGGAACCAAGGTTGATGCTGGCCCTCACGATCTCTTGTCAGCCCCTCCTCAGCCCCACCAACCCCTGCTCCCTTCTCTTTGGTCTCCCACCTAAACATCAACCTACATCTTACCTTCAGCAGAGCCAGACTCTGAAACGTCTACCCACCAGATGGCGCTCCAACACAGAGGGAACTAAGATGACTGGCGTTTGTTGCACTCGCCTGCCCCGGCAGCCCTTTGAGGTCCCCACCACCACCGGGGCTAGGTGCTTGCCGTAGCACTCAACCGTCAACCTTGCCGCAGCCCAACTGCAAAGCAGACAAGCGCCCCGTCGAGCTCCCACACACGTTTTGCCAGGACTGAAATATGTTCGCAGTGCTCACCTTCCCTTTACAGCCCCTTCTCAGCTGCCCAGCACCCAGCCATCTCCAGCACCGCAAATGCGCAACATCCAGCACACCTAGCACCCCTTGGGATCTTTGGCAGTGCTTGGTGCTGGGCATGTGTTGGTGCTGGGTCGTGGGGGTACTGTGTGCTAGGCCCTGAGTGGAGTGGGTTCTGGACAGGTCTGGGTGCTGCGGTTGCTGGGTGTTGGGCATATCTGGGTGCTCGCCATGTCCCTGTGCTGGGCACTGGGAGGATTTGGTGCTGGGAATGGGCAGGCGATGATCGTGCCTGGGTGGTGGATGCGGGCTACAGGCAGTGCTGGGCACTGGCTGCGCTGGGTGCTGGTCATTGGGGGTACTGGGTTCTAGGCACGCGGGGTGCTGGACATCTCTGGGTGCTGAGCATGTCCAAGTGATGGGTCCGGGGCACTGGGACTGCTGGGCAGTGGGGGTGCTGGGGACTATGCATATCAGGGTGCTGGGCATGCCTGTGTACTGAGTGCTTGGCGCTGGGTTCTGGATGCTGGCTGGTGGGCATTGTCTGTGTGCTGGTTATTGGGCACTGGCGGTGGTAGGCATGGGAGTGCTTGTTGCTGGGCATTTTCTGATCCTGGCTGTTGGGGGCGCTGAGCACTGGGCATGTCTGGGTGATGGATGGAGGGAGTTTTGGGTGCTGGGCACTAGGGGTGCTGGCTAGTGGGTATGTCCGTGTGCTGGGTATGTCCATATGCCGGATGCTGTGCGCTGGGGACGCTGGGCACTGGGGTTAGTGGGTGCTGGGCACTGGGGTTGCTGGGTGCTGGGCGGCGCGACTGCTGGGGTCTGGGAGTGCTGGGTACTATGCATAAGCGGGTGCAGGGTATGTCTTGCTGCTGGATGGTGGGTTCTGGGGCTACTGGGAGCTGGGGGTATTGGGTGCTGGGCACTGGGGTTGCTGGGTGCTAAGTCCTGTGGGTGCTGGTTGCTGGGCCCTGGGAGTGCTGGGTACTATGCATAAGCGGGTGCAGGGTATGTCTTGCTGCTGGGTGCTGGGGGTATTGGGTGTTGGCCACTGGGGTGTTGGGTGCTGGGCATGTCCTCGTCCTTGGCATGACTGATGCTGGGCACTGGGGGTACTGGCTGCTGGGAGCTAGGGGTACTGGCTTTGGGCATTTCAGTTGCTGGACATGACCAGGTGCTGGGCGTCTCCAGGTGCTGGGCATGTGCGGATGCTGTGTGCTCGGCACTTGGGGTTCTGGGTGGTCGGCGGTGAGGGTGCTGGACGCTGGGGATGCTGGCTGTTGCGGTGCTGGGTGCTGGGCACTGGGGCTGCTGAGTGGTGGGCATGTCCAGGTGCTGTTTGTTGGCGGTTGGGGTGCTGGGTTGTGCGCCTGTCCAGGAGTTAGTGCTGGGCCCTGGGGGTGCTGTGTATGTCCGAGTGCTGGGCATGTCTGGATGCTGGGTAAACGGGTTCTTGGGCTGTGGGGGTGTTGGGTATGCTGGTTTCTGGGCACTGGGGAGGTGCTGGCTGCGAGACCTGTATGGTGGTGGGTGTTTGGTGTACTGGGTGCAGGGCGCTGGGCATGTCCGGGTACTACGTGCTGATCACTGGGGATGTTGGGGGCTGGTTTGCTGTGTTCTGGTGTGTAGCGTGCTGGGCATGTTTGGGTGCTGGGCATGTCCAGGTTCTGGGTACTGGGTGCTGGGGGTGGTGGTCCCTGGGGGTGCTGTGTGCTGGGCATGTCCGGAGGGTGGGTGTTGGGCAGTGGGGTTGCTGGGTGCTGGGAATGTGCCCTGAGGTTGCTGGAGGCTGGGCACTCGGTTTGCTGGGTGCTGGCCGGTGCGGTTGCTGGGGTCTAGGTCCTGGGGTTGCTGGTTGCTGGGCCCTGGGACTGCTGGGTACGATGCATAAGCGGGTGCAGGGTATCTCTTGGTGCTGGAGGTACTGGGTGCTGGGTGCTGGGCATATCCGGTGCTGGGCCTGTGCTCTGCGGTTGCTGGGTGCTGTGCTCTGGGGCTGCTTGTTTCTAGGCATGTGCGTGTGCTGTGTGCCGGCCCCTGGTTGTGCTGGGTATGTGTGGGTGCTGTGTGTTGGGCAGTGTGGGTGCTGGGCATGTCCGGGTGCTGGGTGATGGGCACTGGAGGTTCTGGGCGATGGGGAGCAGGGAAGCTGCCTGCTAGGCATGTCTGAGTGCTGGGAATTTCCGGGTGCTAGGCAATGGCGGTGCTGGGTGCATGGCGCTGGGGGTGATGGTCTTTGGGTGTGCTGGGTGCTGGGCATGTCCCTGTGCTGGGTGGTGGGGGTGCTGGACGCTGGGATGGAAGGTTTCTGGGCGCTGGGGGTGCTGGGTTCTTTGCCACTGTGTTGCTGGGTGCTGAGCATATCTGGGTGCTGGCCAGGTGCAGGGCACTGGGTGCTGGGGGGTGGGGGGTGCTGGATGCTGAGTGTTGGGTATGCTGATTTCCGAGCACTGGGGGTGCTGGGTGTGAGACCTGTGGGGGTGCTGTATGGTGGGTGTTTGGGGTGCTGGGTGCTGAGTGCTGCAGGTGCTGGGAATGTCCAGGTGCTATGTGCTGATCATTGGGTTTATTGGGGGCTGGTTTGCTGTGTTCTGGTGCGTTGGGCACTGGGCATGTCTGGGTGCTGGGCATGTCGGGATGCTGGGTGTGGAGGAATCAATGTCTGAGAGTACAAGCAGTATCATAGCGTTGCTAAACAAGAAGCCATGGGAAGATGGGAAGTGAAAGAAGCCGTGGGAAAAAGGCAGATAAGAGGTGGCAGTTAACGGTTCTGAGGGTGTGACAAAGATAAGGAAATTAGCGGAAGAGTGTCGAGATGACCTTTGGTTAGGGGATGTACTAGGGAATTCTTTGAAGTGTATATGTGGCATAATGTGAGGTATAAAAAGGCGCTTGTGCTGTATAATAAAGGTTTTTTTTTTTGTCTTCGTCTTCGTGCCCTCTCAGACGGAGTCCGTGTCCTTGTTTGCCACAAATGGCGCCTGAACAGGGACTGGGACATTCTGTCTGAAGGGCCATAAAGTCGACAATTGCCAATCCATTGGCGAGCCCTGCTGAACTGCCAAAGCCGTTAAAAAAGAACAGGAAAAAAGCCATTGGAAGGAAACGGGATAGAAGCTGTTGAAAAGAAACAGGAAAAAAAGCCGTTGAAAAGAGACAGGAAGAAAGCCTTTGAAAGGAAACGGGAGAAAAGCTGTTGAAAGGAAACAGGATAGTGACATCGAATCGTCTCTGCAGAACAGAGGTGAGCAGCGGAGGGCGGTAGTCATGGGTTTAAACATGACAAAGAAGGAAAAAACTGTTTGCAGGACCATGGAATTGATCCTGAAAAAATATCAAGTAACCATGGATAATGGGGACTTGAGACGACTCCTGAAGTGGATGACAACCACCGTTAAGGGATTAGATTCTACTAACATTTATGATCCAAAAATTTGGAATGAAGCAGGCACCCAGCTTTGGGATGCTGCCACTTGTTTGGACTCGGTGGCTGCAGGACTGCTAGCGCCTTGGAGGACTCTGAATGAGACCCTAAGAAAGCATGTCAGTACTAAAGACAAGCTGAGAGGTGAAAACTCAGGAGGGGGTGCATCTGTGGCCAAAGGGCCTTCTGCGCCCCCGGCCACTGAGGCTGGAGCGGTGGCTGCCTGCGGGGAGCAGGGTAGCGGCAGTGATGATCCCAATCCATTTGATCCGGCACTGGTCGACCCAGAGAAAGAGCCGGATTTATATCCCCCGCATGTGCATGATGTGTGGAAGGGGATTCAAAGGGAGGCAGAGAAAGAAGGGGACTCTGACCTCGCGGCTAAGTTCCGTGAGGTCTGGGTGTTCCTGGTGATTTATGAAGCTCATCAAAGGCCCCGGTGGGAAGCTCTGAGTTTCCAAGTAGTGAAGGAGTTGAGAAGGGGAGTGATTGAATTTGGCCTCAATGCCCCTTACGCTGCGAACATGCTAGGGTCGGTCATGAGGAGTTATACGTTATGCCCGCTTGATTGCAAAATGCTGGTGCAATTGTTGCTCTCCTCTGCTCAGTTTATGCTCTGGAATGGGGAGTGGCGGCGACTCTGTGAGGCAAAAGCACTGGAATATTTGGAGCATCTCGCGACAGATCCAGTGAGATTCTTGGGAGTTGACGCATTGGTAGGAGAGGGTTGATATGCCACTGCCCATGTCCAGGCACAACTCCCAATGGAAGCCCTAAATGATTCAAAGAATCTTGCCTACCTAGCATTTATGAAGGTCCCCGATGTAGGGAAGCCCCAACGCTCGGTTACTAATATTAGGCAGGGACCGCAGGAACCGTATATGAAATTTATTGAGACATTAAAAGATGCTTTGGACAAACAAGTAGAGAATGAGGAAGCGCGGAAAATATTATTACAAAAATTGGTGATTGAAAATGCTAATGCAGGTTGCCAGAAGGTGCTCCGTCCGTTAAAAAACCCTACGGTAGTTGAAATGATAGAGGAATGCAACTGTGTGGGGACCACAGAGCACCTGGCTGTGGGGATGGCTGCTGCTTTTGCAAACTTTAAGTTTAGCCAACAGACGTGCTTCACCTGTGGCCATCCCGGTCACTTTAAGAGACAGTGCCCGCAGGCAGGCAGGCGGAGGCGGGAACTGGCTGACTCACAACTGGGAACGTGTCCAAAATGTAGGAAGGGCTGGTACGTTGCGAATCAATGCCGGTCGCGGTATGATAAAGATGGTCAGCCTATCCAGGGAAACGGTTGCAGGAGCGCAGGGAGGGGCCGCGCGATGATACAAGTAGCCCCCCATGCGATGATGGAAACTGCCCCCAGCCCCCTGCTGGCATCCGTGCCTCCGAATTATCCGCCCGAACATGGGGAAGTGCCGGTGTGGACTTGGCCCCCTCCCACCCAGTGAACCTGACTTCTACGGCTGTTCAAGCGGTGCCCGCCGGAGCGCGGGGGCTGCTAGGTGGCGGTTACAGCGCACTCTTACTGCGACGTTCATCCGCCACGTTACAGGGCTTGTTTGTTCTCCCTGGGGTTCTTGATGCAGACTATACAGAAGAAATTAAAATCATGTTGTGGACGCCTACTCCTCCCTGTTACGTGCCGGCAGGAGCACGAATAGCACAGCTCGTCTACTTTTGAGCTGTCCCTCCTGCGGCGGAGCCTCAGGAACGGAGGGGTGAAGGTTTTGGTTCCACCGGCACGCCACAACTGTGGTGGGCGCAGCCTGTCGCTGCAGGGCGACCGCAGCTGACTTGCTGCCTGTCAGGCGGTGGCCCTCAGCAGTCTGTGCGCATCAGCGGCCTTATTGATACCGGAGCTGACGTGACAGTCATTGCGCAGTTACACTGGCCAGCTCAATGGCCGACGAAACAGGTCCCGATTGCCCTTACAGGTATCAGAGGGCAAACAGCACCACTGCAGAGTGTTCAATTAATTCAAATCGAGGGACCGGAGGGTCGGCAGGCCAATGTCTGACCGTTCGTTCTTCCGGCCCCTCTCACGCTGTGGGGACGAGACTGTTTGTCACAATGGGGAATCATGCTGGGGACAAATTTATCCTAGGGGCTACTGATCGGCAGCACACCCTGAAGTTGCAATGGTCCTGTGAAAAGCCTATATGGGTGGATCAGTGGCCCCTCCCCACGGATAAGCTGCATCACTTGCAGGACCTTGTTGCTGAGCAGCTGTGCGCTGGGCACATTGTGCCATCCACGAGCCCATGGAACTCACCAGTTTTTGTCATCCAGAAGAAATCAGGAAAGTGGAGGCTCCTTCACGATCTAAGACGTATAAATGAGGCTATAGAGGACATGGGAGCTCTATAGCCAGGCCTCCCTTCACCAACCATGATATCTATGAACTGGCACATGACTATAATAGACCTTAAGGACTGTTTTTTTCCATTCCGCTACACCCAGATGACGCGCCGAGGTTTGTTTTTACTGTACCCGCGACCAATGTAGCCCAACTGAGTCAACGGTACCACTGGACGGTGCTCCCGCAAGGCATGAAAAATAGTCCCACCATATGTCAATGGTTCGTGGCTCGGGCCCTTAGTCCAGCCCGTGCCCAATTGCCTGAAGTCGTAATTTATCATTATATGGATGATATCCTTGTAGCAACCCCCTCTGAGGCCATGATACGAGGGGCCATGGAGGTTGTCATAACGAGCGTCCAGCGTAACGGCTTGATAGTTGCCCCAGAAAAGGTGCAGCAGACCGCTCCCTGGAAATATCTAGGGTGGCGCATTACTGAGCAAACTGTGATACCGCAAGGGCTCAAGATCAGTAGTCAGGTCCATACCCTGACTGATTTGCAGAAATTATTGGGCACCATCAATTGGGTAAGGCCTCTGTTGGGAATCAACAACGAGCTGTTGAGACCTCTGTTTAATTTGCTGAAAGGTGATCCGGCGTTGGGGTCTCGACGAACGTTAACCCCCGAGGCTCAGCAAGCGTTGCAGCGGATTGCTACAATGATATCGGCTCGGCAAGCACAGCACTGTGATCCAGAGCTTCCTTTTCAGTTAGCAATAGTGAACACTGACTTCCAACCATATGGTTTGTTGTTTCAATGGAAGCCAACACCCAGCGGCGAACAGTCGTTGGTCATAGAATGGGTGTTTCTTCCCCATCAATTTGGAAAAACCATCACCACTAGAGCAGAAATGTTTGCATCCCTGGTCATGAGAGGGAGGCAACGGTTGATAGCGCTGTGCGGAAAAGACCTGCATACCATTTACATTCCTGTCGTGATGCCTATGTTAACTTGGTTGATGCAAATGTCTGTACCTTTTCAAATGGCTGTGGAAGGTTTTACAGGAGTGATTTCTATTCACCCTCCCAGTCATAAATGGCTGTAGACCCCACTACCACTGCAGCAATTGCCGAAATGTAGTGACCCCTTTGGATGCTCTAACGGTCTTCACGGATGGGTCCGGGCGCACGGGTAAGTCTGTCCTTGTCTGGAAGGATGACCACGATCAATGGCAATCTGATATTCGGAAACAAGACGGTTCACCACAAATCGTGGAGTTGGCGGCAGTGGTCCGAGTGTTTGAAAAATGGCAATGCCCTGTCAACATCGTGACTGATTCTGCATATGTTGCAGGGGTAGTGTCCCGCATGGAGTTTGCTTATTTGAAAGATGTAAATAATGCCCAGCTTTTTGCTCTGTTTAAAACCCTCAGAGAACACATTCATCGAAGGATCCACTCTTTTTTTATATTACATATCAGATCTCATACTGCATTGCCAGGGCCCCTGGTTGAGGGAAACCGGTTGGCTGATTCGCTTGCAGGGGCTGTTTTTGTCCGGGGAAATTTGAGCAAGCGAGGCGTTCACATAACTTTTATCATCAGAACGCTAAGGCCTTGGCTAGAATGTTTCATTTACCACTTACGCAAGCATGCCAAATTGTCACTGCATGCCCTGAGTGCCAGTGTGCGGGCCCTCCACAGCCGGGGGGAGTCAACCCTTGTGGCTTGCAGGTGCTCGAACTTTGGCAGACTGATGTTACACATCTTCCCGACTTTCGTCGACTCAAATGTGTCCACGTCTCAGTGGATACATTTTCGGGAGCAATTGCAGCCACAGCCCACACTGGGGAAAAGTCCCGGGATGTCCGAAAATGTTTTCTTCTTGCTTTTTCCATTCTCGGAGTACCGAGCAAAATAAAAACAGATAACGGCCCCGGGTACGTTGCCCAAGCCACACGGACGTTCCTGCAAATGTGGGGAATCACTCATATCATGGGAATTCCACACAGTCCCACAGGGCAAGCCATTGTTGAGCGCGCGCACCGTTCGCTCAAAGACATGTTAACAAAACAAAAAGGGGGAGTAGGTGATTTGACCCCACAGGAAAGATTGGCAAAAGCCGTTTATGTTCTTAATTTTCTCAGTCGGTGGGCTGAGGAAGGTGGACCCCCGATTTGCAGACATTTTGATTCTGTTGAAGGTCATGAGGCAATCATAAGGGACAAGGCGTGGGTAAAGGTGAAAAACCTGGAATCTCATGAGTGGGAAGGCCCGTTTTCATTGATAACCTGGGGTCGAGGGTATGCTTGTGTCTCCACAGATCGAGGACCAAGATGGGTACCAGCACGGTTTGTCAAGCCGTCTTTTTCGCCATTGTCGCAGGCGTAAGCGCGTTTTGGGCCCCACCGTAGCCCAAAGAGAAACTCTGGATCGCCCTTGTGAATCAGACAGGCCAGGAGACCATTTGCCTTTCGCTCTCGTCACCTGGAGATTATTTTTCCACCTGCTTAGTGGGACTCCCGTGGAACAATTGGACCCTAGGTCTCACGGAGCCGCATGCAACACTTTGTAGTGGCGGCCGCAATGTGACTGACAATCGGGATGGATGTTTGGTGTACCGTCCACCCCTGAGCGTAGAGCCACAAGAGATAGAATTATTGGGGCTTGGCAAAATGCGTAATGAGTTTGATTGAACTGGGAATTATACGTTTGATAGTATTTGTATGTATTCTTGTGTGTGTACTATGTTTATTGCAATGTGTGAAATGAATAATAGAAAAGTCAGTTAGCTTAGTGTTTGTTGTAAAAGAAAAAGGGGGAGATGTGGAGGAATCAATGTCTGAGAGTACAAGCAGTATCATAGTGTTGCTAAACAAGAAGCCATGGGAAGATGGGAAGTGAAAGAAGCCGTGGGAAAAAGGCAGATAAGAGGTGGCAGTTAACGGTTCTGAGGGTGTGACAAAGATAAGGAAATTAGCGGAAGAGTGTCGAGATGACCTTTGGTTAGGGGATGTACTAGGGAATTCTTTGAAGTGTATATGTGGCATAATGTGAGGTATAAAAAGGCGCTTGTACTGTATAACAAGGGTCTTTTCATCTTCGTCTTCGTGCCCTCTCAGACGGAGTCCGTGTCCTTATTCGCCACACTGGTTTGGTTCCTCGGGCCCTGGTTTTGTTCCTCGGGATCTGGTTTGGTTCCTCGGGCCCTGGTTTTGTTCCTCGGGCTCTGGTTTTGTTCCTCCAGCCCTGGTTTTGTTCCTCGGGCTCTGGTTTTGTTCCTTGAGCTCTGGTTGTCTTCCTCGGGCTCTGGCTTGGCTCCTCAGGCTGTGGTATTGTTCCTCGTGCTCTGGTTTAGTTCCTCGGGCTCTCGTTTTCTTCCTCTGGCTCTGGTTGTGTTCATCAAGGGCTGGTTTTGTTCCTCGGGCTCTGGTTTTATTCCTCGGGCTCTGCTTTTTTTCCTCGAGGGCTCGTTTTGTTTCTCGGGCTCTGGTTTTCTTCCTCAGACCCTGCTTTTTTTCTTTGAGGGCTGGTTTTGTTTCTCGGGCTCTGGTTTTTTCCTTCGGGTTCTCGTTTTCTTCCTCGGGCTCTGGTTTGGTTCCTAGAGGACTGGTTTAGTTCCTCGGGCCCTACTTTTTCTCCTCGGGCTCTGGTTTTGTTCCTCAGGTTCTGGTATGGTTCCTCGAGGGCTGGTTTTCTTCCTCGGGTTTGGTTTTGTTCCTCGGGCTCTGGTTTTTTTCCTCGGGCTCTGGTTTATTTCCACGGACTCTGGTATTGTTCCTCAAGCTCTGGTTTTGTTCCTCGGGCTCTGGTTTTGTTCCTCGGGGTCTGGTTTTGGTCTTTGGACTCTGATTTTGGTCCTCGAGTTCTGGTTTTGATCCTCGGGCCCTCCTTTTTTTCCTCGAGCTCTGGTTTCGTTCCTCGGGCTCTGGTTTCATTCCTCGGGCTCTGGTTTGGTTTCAAGGGCTCTGGTTTTGTTCCTCGGGCTCTGGTTTTGCTTCTATGGCCCTGGTTTTCTTCCGCCGGCCTTGGTTTTGTTCCTCGGGTTCTGGTTTTGTTCCTCGGGCCCTGGTTTACTTCCTCGAACTCTGGTTTTGTTCCTTGGGGTATGGTTTTGTTCCTCGAGCTCTGGCTTGGTTCCTCAGGCCGTGGTTTTGTTCCTCGTGCTGTGGTTTTGTTCCTCGGGCTCGGGTTTAGCTCCTCGGCCTCTGGATTTTTTCCTCGGGTCCTCCTTTTGTTCCTCGGGCTCTTGCTTTGGTTCTCGGGCTCTGGTTTTGTTCCTCGGGCTCTCATTTTCTTCCTCCGGCTCTGGTTTTGTTCATCGTGGGCTGGTTTTGTTCCTCGGGCTCTGGTTTTGTTCCTCGTGGGCTGGTTTTGTTCCTCGGGCTCTGGTTTTGTTCCTCATGCTCTGTTTTTTTCCTCGAACTATGGTTTTGTTCATCGGGCTCTGGTTTAGTTCCACGGGCTCTCGTTTTCTTCCTCGGGCTCTTGTTTTGTTCCTCGGGCACTGGTTTTCTTCCTCGGATTCTGCTTTTGTTCCTCGGGCTCTGGTTTGGTTCCACGGGCTCTGGTTTTCTTCCTCAGATGCTGCTTTTTTTCCTCGAGGGCTTGTTTTGTTTCTTGGGCTCTGTTTTTTTCCTTCGGGCTCTGTTTTTTTCCTCGGCCTCTGGTTTTGTTTCTGGACAGCTGGTTTTGTTATTCGGGCTCTGGGTTAGTTCCTCCAGCTCTGGTTTTGTTCCTTGGGCTCTGTTTTTTTCCTCGAACTATGGTTTTGTTCGTTGGGCTCTGGTTTAGTTCCACGGGCTCTCGTTTTCTTCCTCCGGCTCTGCGTTTGTTCCTCGGGCTGTGGTTTTATTCCTCGAGCTCTGGTTTTGTTCCTCGGGCCCTCCTTTTGTTCCTCGGGCTCTCGTTTTGTTCCTCAGGCTCTGGTTTTGTTCCTCGGACCCTGGTTTTGTTCCTCGGACCCTGGTTTTCTTCCTCGGGCTCTGGTTTGGTTCCTTGGGCTCTGGTTTGGTTCCTCGGCCTGTGGTTTTGTTCCTCCAACTCTGGTTTAGTTCCTCGGGCTCTGCTTTTGCTCCTCGGGGACTGATTTTGTTCCTCGGGCACTAGTTGTGTTCCTTGGTCTCTGGTTTGGTTCCTCCGGCTCTGGTTTGGTTCCTCAGGCTCTGGTTTTGTTCCTTGGGCTCTGTTTTTTTCCTCGAATTATGGTTTTGTTCGTCGGGCTCTGGATTAGTTCCACGGGCTCTCGTTTTCTTCCTCGGGCTCTGGCTTTGTTCCTCAAGGGCTGGTTTTGTTCCTCGGGCTCTGGTTTGATTCCACGGGCTCTGCTTTTGTTCCTCGGTCCCTCCTTTTGTTCCTCAGGCTGTGGTTTTTTCCCTTGGGCTCTGGTTTTATTCCTCGGACTCTGGCTTGGTTCCTCAGGCCGTGGTTTTGTTCCTCGGGCTCTGGTTGTGTTCCTCGGGCCCTGGTTTTGTTCCTTGTGCTGTGGTTTTGTTCTTCGACCTCTGGTTTTGTTCCTTGTGCTCTGGTTTGTTTTCACGGGCTCTGGTTTTGTTCCTCGGGCTCTGGTTTAACTTCTCTGGCCCTGGTTTTCTTCCTCGGGCCTTGGTTTTGTTCCTCGGGTTCTGGTTGTGTTCCTCGGGACCTGGTTTTGTTCCTCGAACTCTGTTTTTTTTCCTCGGGCTCTCGTTTTTTCCTCAGGCTCTCATTTTGTTCCTTGAGCTCTGGTTTTGTTCCTCGGGCACTGGTTTTGTTCCTCGGGCTCCCTTTTTCTTTCTCGGACTCTCCTTTTTATTCCTGGGGTCTGGTTTTGTTCCTTGAGCTCTGGTTTTCTTACTCGGGCTCTGGTTTTCTTCCCCGGGCTCTGGTTTTGTTCCTCAGGCTCTGGATTTCTTCCTCGAGCTCTCCTTTTCTTCTTTGGGCCCTACTTTTTTTCCTTGGGCTCTGTTTTTGTATCCTCGGGCTCTGGTTTTCTTCCTCGGGATCTGGTTTTGTTCCTCGGCCTCTGGTTTTGTTCCTTGAACTCTGGTTTTTTTCCTCGAGCTCTCGTTTTATTCCTTGGGCTCTGTTTTTCTTCCTTGAGGGCTGGTTTTGTTCCTAGTACTCTGGTTTTGTTCCTCGGGCTCTCGTTTTCTTCCTCAGGCTCTCATTTTGTTCCTCGAGCTCTGGTTTTGTTCCTCGGGCCCTCCTTTTGTTCCTCGGGCTCTCGTTTTGTTCCGCAGTCTCTGGTTTTGTTCCTCAGGCCCTGGTTTTCTTCCTCAGGCACTGGTTTTGTTCCTCGGGCCCTGGTTTTGTTCCTCGGGGAGTGGTTTTGTTCCTCGGGCTCTGGTTTGGTCCCTCGGGCTCTGGTTTAGTTCCTCAGGCTCTGGTTTTGTTCCTCGGGCTCTGTTTTTTTCCTCGAACTATGGTTTTGTTCGTCCGGCTCTGGTTTAGTTCCACGAGCTCTCACTTTCTTCCTCGGGCTCTCGTTTTGTTCCTCAGGCACTGGTTTTCTTCCTCGGGCTCTGCTTTTGTTCCTCGGGCTCTGTTTTCGTTCTATGGGCTCTGGTTTTCGTCCTCGGACCCTGCTTTTTTTCTTCAAGGGCTGGTTTTGTTTCTCGGGCCCTGGATTTTTCCTTTGGGTTCTCGTTTTTTCTTCGGGCTGTGTTTTTGTTCCTTTGGTCTGTTTTTTTTCCTCGGGCTCTGGTTTAGTTACTCCAGCTCTGGTTTTGTTTCTCTGGGCTTGTTTTTGTTCCTCGGTCTCTGATTTTGTTCCTCGGGTCGTCCTTTTGTTCCTCGGGCTCTCTTTTTTTCCCTCAGGCTCTCGTTTTGTTCCTCGGGCTCTGGTTTTCTTCCTCGAGCTCTGGTTTGGTTCCTAGCGCTCCGGTTTGGTTCCTCGGGCCTTGGTTTTTTTCCTCGGGCCTTGTTTTTTTTCCTCGGGCTCTGGTTCTGTTCCTCGGGCTCTGGTTTGGTCCCTCGGGCTCTGTTTTTTTCCTCGAACTATGGTTTTGTTCCTCGGCCTCTGGTTTACTTGCACAGGCTGTCGTTTTCTTCCTCGGGCTCTCGTTTTGTTCCTCGAGGGCTGGTTTTCTTCCTCGGGCTCTGCCTTTGTTCCTTGGGCTCTGGTGTGGTTCCAGAGGCTCTGGTTTTGTTCCTCCGTCCCTCCTTTTGTTCCTCGGGCTCTGGTTTTGTTCCTCGAGCTCTGGTTTTGTTCCTCGGGTCCTCCTGTTATTCCTCGGGCTCTTGCTTTTTACCTCGAACTCTGGTTTAATTCCTCGGGCTCTGCTTTGTTACTCGGGGACTGGTATTGTTCGTCGGGCTCTGGTTGTGTTCCTCGGGCTCTGGCTTAGTTCCTCAGTCTCTGCTTTTGTTCCTCGGGGACTGGTTTTGTTCCTAAGGATCTGTTTTTTTTCCTTGGGCCCTGGTTTTGCTCCTCGGGCCCTGCTTTTGTTCCTCGGGCTCTGGTTAAGTTTTCGGGCTCTGCTTTTTTTCCTCAGGGACTGGGTTTGTTCCTCGGGCCCTCCTTTTGTTCGTCAGTCTCTGGTTTTCTTCCTCAGGGTCGGGTTTTGTTCCTCGGGCCCCGGTTTTCTTCCTCGGGCCCTGGTTTTGTTCCTCGCGCTCTGCTTTTTTTCCTCGGGCTCTGGTTTTTTTCCTCCGGTTCTGGCTGTGTTCCTCAGGCTCTGCTTTTGTTCCTCAGGCTCTGTTTTTTTCCTCGATATCTGGTTTAGTTCCTCGGGCTCTGCTTTTTTTCCTTTGGGACCGATTTTTTTCCACGGGCTCTGGTTGTGTTCCTCGGGCTCTGGTTTGTTTCCTCTGGCTCTGGTTTTGTTCCTCGGGCTCTGTTTATATCCTCGAACTATGGTTTTGTTCACCGGGCTCTGGTTTTTTTCCACGGGCTCTGGTTTTCTTCCTCGGGCTCTTCTTTTGTTCCTCGAGCTCTGGTTTGGTTCCACGGGCTCTGGTTTTGTTCCTCTGTCCCTCCTTTTGTTCCTTGGGCTCTGGTCTTTTTCCTCGGGTTCTGGTTTTGTTCCTTGTGGTCTGGTTTTCTTCCTTGGCTTCTGGTTTATTTCCACAGGCTCTGGTTTTGTTCCTCAAGCTCTGGATTTGTTCCTCGGGCCCTGTTTTTTTTTGTTGGGCCCTGGTTATGTTCCTTGGACTCTGTTTTTTTCCTCGGACCTTGGCTTGGTTCCTCAGGCCGAGGTTTTGTTCCTCGGGCTCTGGTTGTGTTCCGCGGCCCTGGTTTTGTTCCTCGTGCTGTGGTTTTGTTTCTCGGGCTCTGGTTTAGTTCCTCGGGCTCTGGTTTTGCTACTCTGGCCCTGGTTTTCTTCCTCGGGCCTTGGTTTTGTTCCTCGAACTCTAGTTTTGTTCCTAGGGCTCTCCTTTTATTCCTTGGGCACTGGTCTTGTTTCTCTTGTCTGGTTTTGTTCCACGGGCCGTGGTTTTCTTCCTAGGGCTTTGTTTTTGTTCCTCGGCATCTAGTTTTCTTCCTTGGGCCCTGGTTTGGTTCCTTGGTCTCTGGTTTTCTCCCTCAAAATCTGGTTTAGTTCCTCTGGCTCTGCTTTAGTTCCTCAGGTACTCCTTTTGTTCCTCGGGCTCTTGCTTTGTTCCTCGGGCTCTTGCTTTGTTCCTCGGGGTCTGGTTTTGTTCCTTGGTTCTCGTTTTCTTCCTTTGGCTCTGCTTTGTTCCTTGGGCTCTCGTTTTCTTCCTCTGGCTCTGGTTTTGTTCATCGTGGGCTGGTTTTGTTCCTTGGGCGCTGGTTTTGTTTCTCGACATCTGGTTGTGTTCTTCGGGCTCTTTTTTTTTTCCTCGGGCTCTGTTTTTTTCCTCGAATTATGGTTTTGTTCCTCGGGCTCTGGTTTTCTTCCTTGAGCTCTGGTTTGGTTCCTAGGGCTCTGGTTTGGTTTCTCGGGCTCTGTTTTTTTCCTCGAACTATGGTTTTGTTCGTCGGGCTCTGGTTTATTTCCACGGGCTCTCGTTTTCTTCCTCCGGCTCTGCTTTTGTTCCTCGGGTTCTGGTTTGGTTCCTCAGGCACTGGATTTTTTCCTTGGGCTCTGTTTTTTTCCTCGAACTATGGTTTTGTTCGTTGGGCTCTGGTTTAGTTCCACAGGCTCTCGTTTTCGTCCTCGGGCTCTCGTTTTGTTCCTCGGGTCTGGTTTTTGTCCTCGGGCTCTGCTTTTGTTCCTTGGGCTCTGGTTTGGTTCCACTGCCTCTGGTTTTCTTCCTCGGACCCTGCTTTTTTTCCTCGAGGGCTGTTTATTTTTCTCGGGCTCTGTTTTGTTCCTTCCGTTTCTCATTTCTTCCTCGGGCTCTGGTTATTTTTCTCGACAGCTGGTTTTGTTCTTCGGGCTCTGGTTTTTGTCTTCGGGCTCTGGTTTTCTTCCTTGGGCTCTGGTTCTCTTCCTCGGACCTTGCTTTTTTTCCTCGGAGGCTGGTGTTGTTTTTCGGGCTCTGTTTTTTCCTTCAGGTTCTCGTGTTGTTCCTCGGTCTCTGATTTTGTTCCTCTATTTCTGGTTTTGTTCCTCGGGCCCTCCTTTTGTTCCTCGGGCTCTCGTTTTGTTCCTCAGGCTCTGTTTTTTTTCCTCGGGGCCTGGTTTTATTCCTAGGGGTTTGTTTTTGTTCCTCGGCATCCGTTTTTCTTCCTCGGGCCCTGGTTTGGTTCCTCGGTCTCTGATTTTGTTCCTCAAAATCTGGTTTAGTTCCTCAGGCTCTGCTTTTGTTCCTCGGGGACCGATTTTGTTCCTCGGGCTCTGGTTGTGTTCCTCGGGCTCTGGTTTGGTTCCTCCGGCTCTGGTTTTGTTCCTCGGGCTGTTTTATTCCACGAACTATGGTTTTGTTTGCTGGGCTCTGGTTTTGTTCCACGGGCTCTGGTTTTCTTCCCCGGGCTCTGCTTTTGTTCCTCGGGCTCTGGTTTGGTTCCACGGGCTCTGGTTTTGTTCCTTGGTCCCTCCTCTTGTTCCTTGGCCTCTGGTTTTGTTCCTTGGGCTCTGGTTTTGTTCCTCCGGCCCTGCTTTTGTTTCTCAGGCTCTGGTTTTTTTCCTCAGGTACTGGTTTTGTTCCTTGGGTTCTCGTTTTGTTCCTCAAGCTCTGGTTTTCTTCCTTGGGCGCTGTTTTTTTTCTTTGGGCCCTGGTTTTGTTCCTTGGGCTCTGGTTTTCTTCCTCGGCCCTGGTTTTGTTCCTCGGTCTCTAGTGTTGTTCCTCGAAATCTAGTTTAGTTCCTCTGGCTCTGCTTTAGTTCCTCAGGTCCTCCTTTTTTTCCTCGTGCTCTTGCTTTGTGCCTCGGGCTCTTGCTTTGTTCCTCGGCTCTGGTTTTGTTCCTCGGGCTCTGGTTTTGTTTCTCAACAGCTGGTTTTGTTCTTCGGGCTCTGTTTTTTTTCCTCGGGCACTGTTTTTTTCCTTGAAGTATGGTTTTGTTCCTTGGGCTCTGGTTTTCTTCCTCGGGCTCTGATTTTTTTCCTAGGGCCCTGGTTTGGTTCCTCGGGCCTTGGTTTTTTTCCTCGGACCCTGTTTTTTTTCCTTGGGCACTGGCTCTGTTCCTCGGGCTGTGGTTTTGTTCCTCGGGCTCTGGTTTGGTTCCTCGAACTCTCTTTTAGTTCCTCGGTCTCTGCTTTTGTTCCTCGGGGAGTGGTTTTGTTCTTCAGGCTCTGGTTGTGTTCCTCGGGTTCTGGTTTGGTTCCTCAGGGTCTGGTTTTGTTCCTCAGGCTCTGTGTTTTTCCTCAAACTATGGTTTTGTTTGTCGGGCTCTGGTTTAGTTCCACGGGCTCTCTTTTTGTTCCTCGAGCTCTCGTTTTCTTCTTCGGTCCCTACTTTTTTCCTTGGGCTCTGTTTGTGTATCCTTGGGCTCTCGTTTTCTTCCTCTGTCTCTGTTTTTTTTCATCGTGGGCTGGTTTTGTTCCTCGGGCTCTGGTTTTGTTCCTCGAACTCTTGTTTGGTTCCTCAGGGTCTGGTTTTGTTCCTCAGGCTCTGTTTTTTTCCTCGAACTATGGTTTTGTTCATCGGGCTCTGGTTTCGTTCCACGGGCTTTCGTTTTGTTCCTCGGTCTCTCCTTTTGTTCCTCGGTCTCTGGTTTTCTTCCTCGGGCTCTGCTTTTTTTCCTCGGGCTCTGTTTTTTTTTCTCGGGATCTGTTTTTTTTCCTTGGGCCCTGGTTTTGTTCCTCGAGCTCTGGTTTGGTTCCTCAGGCTCTGGTTTTGTTCCTCGGGCTCTGTTTTTTTCGTCGAACTATGGTTTTGTTCGTCGGGCTCTTGTTTAGGTTCTCAGGCTCTCATTTTCTTCTTTGGGCTCTCGTTTTGTTTCTCGGGCTCTGGTTTTCTTCCTCGGGCTCTGCTTTTGTTCCTCGTGCTCTGGTTTGTTTCCACGGTCTCTGGTTTTGTTCCTCGGTTTCTCCTTTTGTTCCTCGGGCTCTGGTTTTGTTCCTTGGTCTCTTTTTTTGTTCCTCGGGCTCTGGTTTTGTTTCTTGGGATCTGTTTTTTTTCCTTGGGCCCTGGTTGTGTTCCTCGAGCTCTGGTTTGGTTCCTCAGGCTCTGGTTTTTTCCTCGGGCTCTGTTTTTTTCCTCAAACTATGGTTTTGTTCATCGGGCTCTTGTTTAGTTCCATGGGCTCTCGTTTTCTTCCTCGAGCTCTCGTTTTGTTCGTCGGGCTCTGGTTGTCTGCCTCGGTCTCTGGTTTTGTTCCTCGGGCTCTCGTTTTGTTCCTCGGGCCCTAATTTTTTTCCCCGGGTCCTGTTTTTTTTGTCCTCGGGCTTTTGTTTTGCTCCTCGGGATCTTGTTTTCTTCCTTGGGCCCTGGATTTTTTCCTCGGGCCCTGGTTTTGTTCCTCGGGCTCTGGTTTTCTACCTCGGCCTCTCGTTTTCTTCCTCTGGTTCTGGTTTTGTTCATCGTGGGTGGTTTTGTTCCTCAGGGTCTGGCTGTGTTCCTCATGCTCTGGTTTTGTTCCTCGGGCTTTTTTTTTTCGTTGAACTATGTTTTTTTTTGTTGGGCTCTGGTTTAGGTCCTCAGGCTCTCGTTTTCTTCTTTGGGCTCTCGTTTTGTTTCTCGGGCACTGGTTTTCTTCCTCGGTTTCTGCTTTTGTTCCTCGGGCTCTGGTTTTGTTCCTCGGTCTCTTCTTTTGTTCCTCGGGCTCTGGTTTTTTTTCTCGGGATCTGTTTTTTTTCCTTGGGCCCTGGTTTTGTTCCTCGAGCTCTGGTTTGGTTCCTCAGGCTCTGGTTTTTTCCTCGGGCTCTGTTTTTTTCCTCGAACTATGGTTTTGTTCATCGGGCTCTTGTTTAGTTCCATGGGCTCTCGTTTTCTTCCTCGGGCTCTCGTTTTGTTCCTCGGGCTCTGGTTTTCTTCCTCGGGCTCTACTTTTTTTCCTCGGGCTCTCGTTTTGGTCCTCGGGCTCTGTTTTTTTTCCTTGGGTCCTGTTTCTTTTTCCTCGGGCTTTTGTTTTGTTCGTTGGGATCTTGTTTTCTTCCTCGGGCCCTGGTTTTGTTCCTGGTGCTCTGTTTTTTTCGTTGAACTATGGTTTTGTTCGTCGGGCTCTGGTTTAGGTCCTCAGGCTCTCGTTTTGTTTCTCGGGCACTGGTTTTCTTTCTCGGGCTCTGCTTTTGTTCCTCGGGCTCTTGTTTTGTTCCTCCAGCTCTGGTTTTGTTCCACGGGCCCTCCTTTTGTTCCTTGGGCTTTTGTTTTGTTCCTCAGGATCTGGTTTTTTTCCGCGGGCCCTGGTTTTGTTCCTCGGGCTCTGGTTTTGTTCCTCAGGCTCTGGTTTGGTTCCTGCAAATCTGGTTTATTTCCTCGCGCTCTGCTTTAGTTCCTCGGGGACTGGGTTTGTTCCTCGGGCTCTGGCTGTGTTCCTCAGGCTCTGGTTTTGTTCCTCGGGCTCCGTGTTTTTCCTCGAACTATGGTTTTGTTCGTCAGGCTCTGGTTTAGTTCCACAGGCTCTTGTTTTCTTCCTCGGGCTCTCGTTTTGTTCCTCGTGCACTGGTTTACTTCCCGGGCTCTGGTTTTGTTCCACGGTCTCTGGTTTTGTTCCTCGGCGTCTCCTTTTGTTCCTCGGGCTCTCGTTTTGTTCCTCGGGCTGTGGTTTTGTTCCTTGGGCTCTGGTTTTCTTCCTCGGGCCCTGGTTTTGTTCCTTAGGCCCTGGTTTTCTTCCTAGGGCTCTGGTTTTGTTCGTCGGGCACTTGTTTAGTTCTACGGGCTCTCTTTTTCTTCCTCAGGCTCTGGTTTTGTTCCTCCGGCCCTGCTTTTGTTCCTCGGGCTGTGGTTTTGTTCCTGTCGTGGTTTAACCTGGCAGGCAGCCAAATACCACGCAGCCGCTCACTCACTCCCCCCACCCCCAGCGGGATGGGGAGAGAATCGGAAGGGTAAGAGTGAGAAAAACTCATGGGTTGAGATAAAGACAGTTTAATAGAACAGGGAAAAAGAAGGGAAAATAATAATGATAATGATAATGATAAAATATACAAAATGAGTGATGCACAATGCAATTGCTCACCACTCGCGCTGACCGATAACCAAGTAGCGATCGGTACTTCCCTGATCACGCCTACCCTTCATATACTGAGCATGACGTCACATGGTATGGAATACCCCATTAGCCAGCTGGGCTGGCTGTCCTGATTATGTTCCCTCCCATCTTGTGTACCTAGCTCAGTCAGTAGGCACGGGAGCTGTCCTTGGACTAGGAGGGCACTTAGCAACAACTGAAAACATCTCTGTGTTATCAACATTCTTCTCATACTAAATCCAAAACACAGCACTAGGAAGAAATTTAACCCTATCCCAGCTGAAACCAGGACAGTATCCACCCCTTATTCCATACCATTTACGTCGTGCTTAGGTCTCACATCTTTTTTAATACATTTCAATTAACCACCACTATCTTTCTTTATATATACACACATATATATATCATTCCCTCGGTCTATGGACTATCCCTCTAAAATGTCCACTGAGTTCATTTAGTCCATGACTTTGGGCTCCATCTGTTATAACAGTCTTTCAGGGCCGAAGAGATGGTGTGCGGTGTTGGGCCGTTGCATCCTGAAGCCAGTTCTCATTTCGGTACTGCTGCGCTCGTCCAGTTCTATCATCGTTGCCCTTCGCTCGGTTTCATTGGAGTTAGTTCATTCTTCACTAATCTGGGTGATTTTCACTGCTATACCACTGCTATATCATAGAAATAATGACATACAATGTCATGTAACAGTTGACATCAAAATTCAGTTCATTGGCTATTTTCACCCAAAATCAAATCCCCTTGAGGTACACACCGAACCTCCCCATCCTTTCGCATCACCCACCAAGTGTACCCAGGTCCTTGAGCAAAAGCAATCCCACGGATGGGTTTTCCCTTGCCAGAGGCAGGAGTAACCCAGACTGTCTTCCCCAGCATATTTCTCATATGCACGACAGGGACTTTATCTCCATCTACAGTACGTAAGAGTCTTGATTGGGCAGGGCCAGCTCGATTGGCAGATCCCCTGGTATTGACTAACCAGGTGGCCTTTGCTAAATGTGTGTCCCAATGTTTGAATGTCCCACCACCCATTGCTCTCAGCGTAGTTTTTAGCAGTCCATTGTATCGTTCGATTTTCCCGGAGGCTGGTGCATGGTAGGGGATGTGATAGACCCACTCAATGCCATGCTCTTTGGCCCAGGTGTCTATGAGGGCGTTTCGGAAGTGAGTCCCATTGTCTGACTCAATTCTTTCTGGGGTGCCATGTCGCCACAGGACTTGCTTTTCAAGGCCCAGGATGGTGTTCCGGGCAGTGGCATGGGGCACAGGGTATGTTTCTAGCCAGCCGGTGGTTGCTTCCACCATGGTGAGCACATAGCGCTTACCATGTCGGGTTTGTGGGAGTGTGATATAATCAATCTGCCAGGCCTCCCCATATTTATATTTCAACCATTGTCCCCCATACCAAAGAGGCTTTACTCGCTTGGCTTGTTTGATTGCAGCGCACGTTTCACACTCATGGATAACCTGTGCAATAGCGTCCATGGTTAAGTCCACCCCTCGATCACGAGCCCATCTATATGTTGCATCTCTTCCTTGATGGCCTGAGGCGTCATGGGCCCACCGAGCTATAAATAGTTCACCCTTATGTTGCCAGTCCAAATCCACCTGAGCCACTTCAATCTTAGCAGCCTGGTCCACCTGCTCGTTATTTTGATGTTCCTCAGTAGCCCGACTCTTGGGTACGTGAGCATCTACATGATGTACTTTTACAGTCAGGTTCTCTACCCGGGCAGCAATATCTTGCCACAATGCGGCAGCCCAGATGGGTTTACCTCTGCGCTGCCAGTTGTTCTGCTTCCACTGCTGCAACCACCCCCACAGGGCATTTGCCACCATCCATGAGTCAGTATAGAGATAAAGTACTGGCCATTTTTCTCGTTCAGCAATGTCCAAGGCCAGCTGGATGGCTTTCACCTCTGCAAACTGGCTCGATTCACCTTCTCCTTCAGCAGTTTCTGCAACTTGGCGTATAGGACTCCATACAGCAGCTTTCCACCTCCGATGCTTTCCCACAAGGCGACAGGACCCATCAGTGAACAGGGCATATTGCTTCTCA
The DNA here is from genome assembly GCF_964195595.1 of Calonectris borealis. Classification (NCBI taxonomy): domain Eukaryota; kingdom Metazoa; phylum Chordata; class Aves; order Procellariiformes; family Procellariidae; genus Calonectris; species Calonectris borealis. The sequence continues at coordinate 51,172 of NW_027441588.1, forward strand.
TTTTCTGGTAGTTTATTATACAGTGGGGCTTCTTCAGCATGTATCACCTCCTCCTCTGTGGATATGTCAAAATCTTTGCCTTCTGGCCAGTTCGTGATCACCTCCAAGATTCCTGGGCGACTGGGGTTTCCTATTCGGGCCCGTTGTGTGATCAGTGCGACCCACTTACTCCACGTAGCATCGGTTGCATGATGTGTAGAGGGGACCCTCCCTTTGAACATCCAGCCCAGCACCGGCAGTCGGGGTGCCAGGAGGAGCTGTGCTTCAGTACCAACCACTTCCGAAGCAGCTTGAACCCCTTCATATGCTGCCAATATCTCCTTCTCAGCTGGAGTGTAGCGGGCCTCGGATCCTCTGTATCCCCGACTCCAGAACCCTAAGGGTCGACCTCGAGTCTCCCCTGGTGCTTTCTGCCAGAGGCTCCAGGTAGGACCATTCTCCCCGGCTGCGGTGTAGAGCACATTCTTTACATCTTGTCCTGCCCGGACTGGCCCAAGGGCTACTGCATGAACTATCTCCTGTTTAATTTGTTCAAAGGCTTGTCGTTGCTCAGGGCCCCATCTGAAGTCGTTCTTCTTCCTGGTCACTTGATAGAGAGGGCTTACGATCTGACTGTAATTTGGAATATGCATTCTCCAAAAACCCACAACGCCTAAGAAAGCTTGCGTTTCCTTTTTGTTAGTTGGTGGAGACATGGCTGTTATTTTATTGATCACATCTGTTGGGATCTGACGACGTCCATCTTGCCATTTTATTCCTAAAAACTGGATCTCCTGTGCAGGTCCCTTGACCTTACTTTGTTTTATGGCAAAACCAGATTTCAGAAGGATTTGAATTATTTTCTTCCCTTTCTCAAAAACTTCTTCTGCTGTGTTGCCCCATACGATGATGTCGTCAATGTACTGCAGGTGTTCTGGAGCCTCACCCTGTTCCAGTGCGGTGTGGATCAATCCATGGCAAATGGTAGGGCTGTGTTTCCACCCCTGGGGCAGTCGGTTCCAGGTGTACTGGACGCCCCTCCAAGTGAAAGCAAACTGTGGCCTGCACTCTGCCGCCAAAGGGATGGAGAAGAAGGCATTAGCAATGTCAATTGTGGCGTACCACTTGGCTGCCTTTGACTCCAGTTCGTATTGAAGTTCTAGCATGTCCGGCACGGCAGCACTCAGTGGCGGCGTGACTTCATTCAGGCCACGGTAGTCTACTGTTAGCCTCCACTCTCCATTAGACTTTCGCACTGGCCATATGGGACTGTTGAAGGGTGAGCGAGTCTTGCTGATCACTCCTTGGCTCTCCAGTCGACGAATCAGCTCATGGATGGGGATCAGAGAGTCTCGGTTGGTGCGGTATTGCCGCCGGTGCACTGTTGTGGTAGCGATTGGTACCTGTTGTTCTTCAACCCTCAGCAACCCCACAACAGAAGGATCCTGTGAGAGACCGGGCAAGGTGGACAGCTGTTTAATTTCCTCCGTCTCCAGGGCAGCTATACCAAAAGCCCACCGGTACCCTTTTGGGTCCTTGAAATACCCTCTCCTGAGATAGTCTATGCCAAGGATGCACGGAGCCTCTGGGCCAGTCACAATGGGGTGCTTCTGCCACTCATTCCCGGTTAGGCTCACTTCGGCCTCCAATACAGTTAACTCTTGGGATCCCCCTGTCACTCCAGAAATACAAATGGGTTCTGCCCCTTTATGGTTTGATGGCATCGGGGTGCACTGTGCACCGGTGTCTACTAGAGCCTTATACTCCTGTGGGTCTGATGTGCCAGGCCATCGAATCCACACAGTCCAGTAAACCCGGTTGTCCCTTTCCTCCACCTGGCTGGAGGCAGGGCCCCTCTAGTTCTGGTCATAGTATCCATCTCTCACTTCTTGCAAACGTGAGTCAAGAATTTCTTCATTGCAATTGCAATCCAAAGTAAGATCAGCCCTTCTACTCTGCCTGGGGAACTGTTCACTGGAAACTGGACCGTCGTGAGACAGGTTTTTCCTGACAACTGGAGCAGCATTTTTCCTGGGAGAACCCCCTTGTGTGATTGTTTTTCCTTGCAACTCACGTACACGTGCCTCTAGGACGAAGGTAGGTTTTCCATCCCACTGCCTCATGTCCTCTCCGTGGTCACGCAGGTAAAACCACAGGGTGCCCCATGGTGTGTACTTTCGATATCCTCTCTCTTGAGGAGAAAAACGCTGACTCCTAATGGCTGAGATACTGGTCCGTACAGGTGGAGAATAAGACATATCCTCTTTGAGTTGCTGGACCTCCCGGGACAGTTTCTCCACAGCCGAGACAAGGGAGGAGGAGATAGTTTCTTCAAAATCCCGAAGTCTGCTAACCACCTCATCCACCGTTGGTGCTTCTTCCTCTTTCCAGCACAGTACTGCCAACGAACTGGCATACGATGCTGGTGCGCTCCGTACCAACTTCCGCCACATGGGTCGCGTGCACTGGACGTCATCTGGATCTTTGGGTGTTCGGGGGTCATCCAGGTCACTATAAACCACCTCCAGCACGCCTAGTTCTCTCAGGTACTGGATACCTCTCTCCATAGTGGTCCATTTGCCTAGGCGATATATAACATCTTCCTTGAAGGGATACCTTTCCTTCACGCCTGACAGCAGTCGCCTCCAGAGGCTGAGGACCTGTGTCCCTTTTCCAATTGCTTTGTCAATACCTGCTTCCCTAGCAAGGGATCCCAGCTGTTTGGCCTCCTTCCCCTCTAATTCCAGGCTACTGGCCCCATTATCCCAGCATCGGAGCAGCCAGGTAACAATATGCTTGCCTGGACGACGGCCGAAATCTTTCCGCATATCTCGCAACTCATTCAGGGATAAGGATCGGGTGGTTTCCGTCTCGTTTATGAGTTCTTCCTCTTCCTCCTCCCCTCCTCGTGATGGCCCTGGTTTTCCATCATCCTTTTCTACACGACCTGACTTCCGCTTCAAAGATTTCTTCTTCTGTACAGGGGCGACGGATACCAGCGACGGTTGGTCCTCTGGTTCAGCTGTAGTACCCGTCGCGAGGGTTTGGGTGGCTGCAGTGCCTGTCGCGGGGGTTGGAGTATTTGTAGTGACTGTTGCCGGGGTTTGAGTGGCTGCAGTGCCTGTTGCAGGGGTTGGAGTAACTGTAGTGACTGTTGCCGGGGTCTGAGTAGCCATAGTGGTTGTTGTGAGGGTTGAAGTAGCCACGGTGCCTGTCACAGGGGTTTGAGTAGCCACAGTGGTTGTCGTGCAGGTTGAAGGAGCTACAGTGCCTGTCGTGGGGGTTTGAGTAGTCACTGTATCTGTTGCTGGGGTTGATCTCTGGACAGTATTCCTGAAGAGTTGTTTAACTCTAAACAAGGCCTGAACCACATTCAGAAGACATAGCAATATGATCATGCTTGTTTGAACATCCCAAGGATATTCAAAATTCTCAGGGAATATTGTAGACGTCTTCATGAAGAGGATAGAAGAAAAAGGAGTTTCTGAAGATATGGAGGGGAAGGTGAACAAGTGGGAGAAAGTGTCCCATCTTGTCTCCCCCCTAAATTCATCCTCTGAGGTGAAGACGTAAGAAGTGTAATTATTAATAGTTTCCAAAAGATAGCTCCCAAAGAACAGGAATGATGGCAGTGCTGAGTACAGGCTCGTGACCAATAATTTTATCATAACATAAAGCCAGGTCACACAGTATAGCAAAGCAATGACCTTAATCCATTTCCCAGAGATGACCAACCCCACATAAAAACTTATAATCAGCAGTATAGACAGCCAGTAAGGTGCTACATACCACAACTGCAAGAACAGATCCAAAAACTCTGAGAGCAAATAAATCAACATTGTGAACATCGAGTACTAAACTGATATAATGAATGCTTATAACAAATTTGTTTTAACCCGTTCGGGTCAGATGTGTCGTTATCTCAACCCTTCGAGCCCCACGTTGGGCGCCAAAAAGGACTGTCGTGGTTTAACCTGGCAGGCAGCCAAATACCACGCAGCCGCTCACTCACTCCCCCCACCCCCAGCGGGACGGGGAGAGAATCGGAAGGGTAAGAGTGAGAAAAACTCGTGGGTTGAGATAAAGACAGTTTAATAGAACAGTGAAAAAGAAGGGAAAATAATAATGATAATGATAATGATAAAATATACAAAATGAGTGATGCACAATGCAATTGCTCACCACCCGCGCTGACCGATAACCAAGTAGCGATCGGTACTTCCTGGATCACGCCTACCCTTCATATACTGAGCATGACGTCACATGGTATGGAATACCCCATTAGCCAGCTGGGCTGGCTGTCCTGATTATGTTCCCTCCCATCTTGTGTACCTAGCTCAGTCAGTAGGCACGGGAGCTGTCCTTGGACTAGCAGGGCACTTAGCAACAACTGAAAACATCAGTGTGTTATCAACATTCTTCTCATACTAAATCCAAAACACAGCACTAGGAAGAAATTTAACCCTATCCCAGCCGAAACCAGGACAGTTCCTCGGGCTCTTGTTTATTTCCACGGGCTCTGGTTTTTTTCCTCGAGCTCTGGTTTTGTTCTTCGGCCCTGTTTTTTTTCCTTGGGCTCTGGTTTTGTTTCTTGCGCACTGGATTTCTTCTTTGGACTCTGGCTTGGGTCGTCAGGCCGTAGTTTTTTTCCTCGGGCTCTGGTTGTGTTCCTCGGACCCTGATTTTGTTCCTCGTCCTGTGGTTTTTTCCCTTGGGCTCTGGTTTATTTCCTCGGGCTCTGGTTTTGTTTCTGCGCTCCTGCTTTTGTTCCTCGGGCTCTTGCTTTGTTCCTCTGGCTCTGGTTTTGTTCCTCGGGGACTGGTTTTGTTCCTCGGGCTCTGGCTGTGTTCCTCAGGCTGTGGTTGTTTTCCTCCGGCTCTGTTTTCTTCCTTGAACTATCGTTTTTTCGTCGGACTCTGGTTTAGTTCCACAGGCTCTCGTTTTCTTCCTCGGGCTCTGATTTTGTTCCTCGGGCTCTGCTTTTTCCCTCGAACTATGGTTTTGTTCACCGGGCCCTGGATTTGTTCCTCGGGCTCTGGTTGTGTTCCTTGGGCTCTGGGATGGTTCCTCAGGGTCCGGTTTTGTTCCTTGGGCTCTGTTTTTTTCCTCGAAATATGGTTTTGTTCATCGGGCTCTGGTTTAGTTCCACGGGCTCACCTTTTCGTCGTCAGGCTGTGGTTTGTTCCTTGAGGGCTGGTTTTCTTCCTCGGGCTCTGGTGCTGTTCCTCGGGCTCTGTTTTTTTTCCACGGGCTATGGTTTTGTTCCTCGGTCTCTCCTTTTGTTCCTCGAGCTCTGGTTTTGCTCCTCGAGGGCTGGTTTTGTTCCTTGGGCTATGGTTTTCTTTCTTGGGCTCTGTCTTTCTTCCTCGGGTCCTGTTTTTTTTCCTCGGGCTCTGGTTTTGTTCCTAGGGCTCTTGTTTTCTTCCTCGGGCAGTGGTTTTGTTCATCGAGGGCTGGTTTTCTTCCTCAGGCACTGGACTTGTTCTTCGGGCTCTCGTTTTATTCCTCAGACACTCATTTTTTTCCTCGGGTTCTGGTTTTGTTCCTTGAGCTCTGGTTTTCTTCCTCGGGCTCTGTTTTTGTTCCTCAGGCTCTGGTTGTGTTCCTCGGGCTCTGGGTTTGTTCCTCGAGCTCTAGTTTTATTCTTCGAGCTCTGGTTTTGTTCCTCGGGTCCTGGTTTTCTTTCACGGGTTCTGGTTTTGTTCCTTGCACTCTGGTTTTGTTCCTCAGGCCCTGGTTTTATTCCTTGGGGTTTCGTTTTGTTCCTTGGTATCTGATTTTGTTCCTCGGGCTTTGGTTTTGTTCCTCGGGCTCTGGTATTAGTCCTTGGGCTCTCGTTTTCTTCCTTGGCATCTGGTTTTGTTCCTCGAACTCTGGTTTTGTTCCTAGGGCTCTGGTTTTCTTCTTTGGTCTCCGGTTTTCTTCCTCCGGCTCTGGTTTTGTTCCTCAGACTCTGGTGTCCTTCCTCAAGCTCTGCATTAGCTCGTCAGGCTATTTTTTTTTCCTCGGGCTCTGGTTTTGTTCCTTGGCCTCAGGTTTTCTGCCTCGGGCTCTGCTTTATTTGCACGGGCTCTGGTTTTGTTCCTCGAGCTCTGGTTTCTTTCCTCGAGGGCTGGTTTTGTTCCTTGGGCTATGGTTTTCTTTCTTGGGCTCTGGCTTGGTTCCTCGGGTCCTGGTTCTTTTCCATGGGCTCTATTTTTGTTCCTCGGACTCTTGTTTTCTTCCTCGGGCTCTGATTTCATTCCTTGAGGGCAGGTTTTCTTCCTCACGCTCTGGTTTTGTTCCTTGAGCTCTGGTTTTCTTCCTCGGGCTCTGCTTTTGTTCCTCGTGCTCTGGTTTGTTTCCACGGTCTCTGGTTTTGTTCCTCGGTTTCTCCTTTTGTTCCTCGGGCTCTGGTTTTGTTCCTTGGTCTCTTTTTTTGTTCCTCGGGCTCTGGTTTTGTTTCTTGGGATCTGTTTTTTTTCCTTGGGCCCTGGTTGTGTTCCTCGAGCTCTGGTTTGGTTCCTCAGGCTCTGGTTTTTTCCTCGGGCTCTGTTTTTTTCCTCAAACTATGGTTTTGTTCATCGGGCTCTTGTTTAGTTCCATGGGCTCTCGTTTTCTTCCTCGAGCTCTCGTTTTGTTCGTCGGGCTCTGGTTGTCTGCCTCGGTCTCTGGTTTTGTTCCTCGGGCTCTCGTTTTGTTCCTCGGGCCCTAATTTTTTTCCCCGGGTCCTGTTTTTTTTGTCCTCGGGCTTTTGTTTTGCTCCTCGGGATCTTGTTTTCTTCCTTGGGCCCTGGATTTTTTCCTCGGGCCCTGGTTTTGTTCCTCGGGCTCTGGTTTTCTACCTCGGCCTCTCGTTTTCTTCCTCTGGTTCTGGTTTTGTTCATCGTGGGTGGTTTTGTTCCTCAGGGTCTGGCTGTGTTCCTCATGCTCTGGTTTTGTTCCTCGGGCTTTTTTTTTTCGTTGAACTATGTTTTTTTTTGTTGGGCTCTGGTTTAGGTCCTCAGGCTCTCGTTTTCTTCTTTGGGCTCTCGTTTTGTTTCTCGGGCACTGGTTTTCTTCCTCGGTTTCTGCTTTTGTTCCTCGGGCTCTGGTTTTGTTCCTCGGTCTCTTCTTTTGTTCCTCGGGCTCTGGTTTTTTTTCTCGGGATCTGTTTTTTTTCCTTGGGCCCTGGTTTTGTTCCTCGAGCTCTGGTTTGGTTCCTCAGGCTCTGGTTTTTTCCTCGGGCTCTGTTTTTTTCCTCGAACTATGGTTTTGTTCATCGGGCTCTTGTTTAGTTCCATGGGCTCTCGTTTTCTTCCTCGGGCTCTCGTTTTGTTCCTCGGGCTCTGGTTTTCTTCCTCGGGCTCTACTTTTTTTCCTCGGGCTCTCGTTTTGGTCCTCGGGCTCTGTTTTTTTTCCTTGGGTCCTGTTTCTTTTTCCTCGGGCTTTTGTTTTGTTCGTTGGGATCTTGTTTTCTTCCTCGGGCCCTGGTTTTGTTCCTGGTGCTCTGTTTTTTTCGTTGAACTATGGTTTTGTTCGTCGGGCTCTGGTTTAGGTCCTCAGGCTCTCGTTTTGTTTCTCGGGCACTGGTTTTCTTTCTCGGGCTCTGCTTTTGTTCCTCGGGCTCTTGTTTTGTTCCTCCAGCTCTGGTTTTGTTCCACGGGCCCTCCTTTTGTTCCTTGGGCTTTTGTTTTGTTCCTCAGGATCTGGTTTTTTTCCGCGGGCCCTGGTTTTGTTCCTCGGGCTCTGGTTTTGTTCCTCAGGCTCTGGTTTGGTTCCTGCAAATCTGGTTTATTTCCTCGCGCTCTGCTTTAGTTCCTCGGGGACTGGGTTTGTTCCTCGGGCTCTGGCTGTGTTCCTCAGGCTCTGGTTTTGTTCCTCGGGCTCCGTGTTTTTCCTCGAACTATGGTTTTGTTCGTCAGGCTCTGGTTTAGTTCCACAGGCTCTTGTTTTCTTCCTCGGGCTCTCGTTTTGTTCCTCGTGCACTGGTTTACTTCCCGGGCTCTGGTTTTGTTCCACGGTCTCTGGTTTTGTTCCTCGGCGTCTCCTTTTGTTCCTCGGGCTCTCGTTTTGTTCCTCGGGCTGTGGTTTTGTTCCTTGGGCTCTGGTTTTCTTCCTCGGGCCCTGGTTTTGTTCCTTAGGCCCTGGTTTTCTTCCTAGGGCTCTGGTTTTGTTCGTCGGGCACTTGTTTAGTTCTACGGGCTCTCTTTTTCTTCCTCAGGCTCTGGTTTTGTTCCTCCGGCCCTGCTTTTGTTCCTCGGGCTGTGGTTTTGTTCCTGTCGTGGTTTAACCTGGCAGGCAGCCAAATACCACGCAGCCGCTCACTCACTCCCCCCACCCCCAGCGGGATGGGGAGAGAATCGGAAGGGTAAGAGTGAGAAAAACTCATGGGTTGAGATAAAGACAGTTTAATAGAACAGGGAAAAAGAAGGGAAAATAATAATGATAATGATAATGATAAAATATACAAAATGAGTGATGCACAATGCAATTGCTCACCACTCGCGCTGACCGATAACCAAGTAGCGATCGGTACTTCCTGGATCACGCCTACCCTTCATATACTGAGCATGACGTCACATGGTATGGAATACCCCATTAGCCAGCTGGGCTGGCTGTCCTGATTATGTTCCCTCCCATCTTGTGTACCTAGCTCAGTCAGTAGGCACGGGAGCTGTCCTTGGACTAGGAGGGCACTTAGCAACAACTGAAAACATCTCTGTGTTATCAACATTCTTCTCATACTAAATCCAAAACACAGCACTAGGAAGAAATTTAACCCTATCCCAGCTGAAACCAGGACAGTATCCACCCCTTATTCCATACCATTTACGTCGTGCTTAGGTCTCACATCTTTTTTAATACATTTCAATTAACCACCACTATCTTTCTTTATATATACACACATATATATATCATTCCCTCGGTCTATGGACTATCCCTCTAAAATGTCCACTGAGTTCATTTAGTCCATGACTTTGGGCTCCATCTGTTATAACAGTCTTTCAGGGCCGAAGAGATGGTGTGCGGTGTTGGGCCGTTGCATCCTGAAGCCAGTTCTCATTTCGGTACTGCTGCGCTCGTCCAGTTCTATCATCGTTGCCCTTCGCTCGGTTTCATTGGAGTTAGTTCATTCTTCACTAATCTGGGTGATTTTCACTGCTATACCACTGCTATATCATAGAAATAATGACATACAATGTCATGTAACAGTTGACATCAAAATTCAGTTCATTGGCTATTTTCACCCAAAATCAAATCCCCTTGAGGTACACACCGAACCTCCCCATCCTTTCGCATCACCCACCAAGTGTACCCAGGTCCTTGAGCAAAAGCAATCCCACGGATGGGTTTTCCCTTGCCAGAGGCAGGAGTAACCCAGACTGTCTTCCCCAGCATATTTCTCATATGCACGACAGGGACTTTATCTCCATCTACAGTACGTAAGAGTCTTGATTGGGCAGGGCCAGCTCGATTGGCAGATCCCCTGGTATTGACTAACCAGGTGGCCTTTGCTAAATGTGTGTCCCAATGTTTGAATGTCCCACCACCCATTGCTCTCAGCGTAGTTTTTAGCAGTCCATTGTATCGTTCGATTTTCCCGGAGGCTGGTGCATGGTAGGGGATGTGATAGACCCACTCAATGCCATGCTCTTTGGCCCAGGTGTCTATGAGGGCGTTTCGGAAGTGAGTCCCATTGTCTGACTCAATTCTTTCTGGGGTGCCATGTCGCCACAGGACTTGCTTTTCAAGGCCCAGGATGGTGTTCCGGGCAGTGGCATGGGGCACAGGGTATGTTTCTAGCCAGCCGGTGGTTGCTTCCACCATGGTGAGCACATAGCGCTTACCATGTCGGGTTTGTGGGAGTGTGATATAATCAATCTGCCAGGCCTCCCCATATTTATATTTCAACCATTGTCCCCCATACCAAAGAGGCTTTACTCGCTTGGCTTGTTTGATTGCAGCGCACGTTTCACACTCATGGATAACCTGTGCAATAGCGTCCATGGTTAAGTCCACCCCTCGATCACGAGCCCATCTATATGTTGCATCTCTTCCTTGATGGCCTGAGGCGTCATGGGCCCACCGAGCTATAAATAGTTCACCCTTATGTTGCCAGTCCAAATCCACCTGAGCCACTTCAATCTTAGCAGCCTGGTCCACCTGCTCGTTATTTTGATGTTCCTCAGTAGCCCGACTCTTGGGTACGTGAGCATCTACATGATGTACTTTTACAGTCAGGTTCTCTACCCGGGCAGCAATATCTTGCCACAATGCGGCAGCCCAGATGGGTTTACCTCTGCGCTGCCAGTTGTTCTGCTTCCACTGCTGCAACCACCCCCACAGGGCATTTGCCACCATCCATGAGTCAGTATAGAGATAAAGTACTGGCCATTTTTCTCGTTCAGCAATGTCCAAGGCCAGCTGGATGGCTTTCACCTCTGCAAACTGGCTCGATTCACCTTCTCCTTCAGCAGTTTCTGCAACTTGGCGTATAGGACTCCATACAGCAGCTTTCCACCTCCGATGCTTTCCCACAAGGCGACAGGACCCATCAGTGAACAGGGCATATTGCTTCTCATTTTCTGGTAGTTTATTATACAGTGGGGCTTCTTCAGCATGTATCACCTCCTCCTCTGTGGATATGTCAAAATCTTTGCCTTCTGGCCAGTTCGTGATCACCTCCAAGATTCCTGGGCGACTGGGGTTTCCTATTCGGGCCCGTTGTGTGATCAGTGCGACCCACTTACTCCACGTAGCATCGGTTGCATGATGTGTAGAGGGGACCCTCCCTTTGAACATCCAGCCCAGCACCGGCAGTCGGGGTGCCAGGAGGAGCTGTGCTTCAGTACCAACCACTTCCGAAGCAGCTTGAACCCCTTCATATGCTGCCAATATCTCCTTCTCAGCTGGAGTGTAGCGGGCCTCGGATCCTCTGTATCCCCGACTCCAGAACCCTAAGGGTCGACCTCGAGTCTCCCCTGGTGCTTTCTGCCAGAGGCTCCAGGTAGGACCATTCTCCCCGGCTGCGGTGTAGAGCACATTCTTTACATCTTGTCCTGCCCGGACTGGCCCAAGGGCTACTGCATGAACTATCTCCTGTTTAATTTGTTCAAAGGCTTGTCGTTGCTCAGGGCCCCATCTGAAGTCGTTCTTCTTCCTGGTCACTTGATAGAGAGGGCTTACGATCTGACTGTAATTTGGAATATGCATTCTCCAAAAACCCACAACGCCTAAGAAAGCTTGCGTTTCCTTTTTGTTAGTTGGTGGAGACATGGCTGTTATTTTATTGATCACATCTGTTGGGATCTGACGACGTCCATCTTGCCATTTTATTCCTAAAAACTGGATCTCCTGTGCAGGTCCCTTGACCTTACTTTGTTTTATGGCAAAACCAGATTTCAGAAGGATTTGAATTATTTTCTTCCCTTTCTCAAAAACTTCTTCTGCTGTGTTGCCCCATACGATGATGTCGTCAATGTACTGCAGGTGTTCTGGAGCCTCACCCTGTTCCAGTGCGGTGTGGATCAATCCATGGCAAATGGTAGGGCTGTGTTTCCACCCCTGGGGCAGTCGGTTCCAGGTGTACTGGACGCCCCTCCAAGTGAAAGCAAACTGTGGCCTGCACTCTGCCGCCAAAGGGATGGAGAAGAAGGCATTAGCAATGTCAATTGTGGCGTACCACTTGGCTGCCTTTGACTCCAGTTCGTATTGAAGTTCTAGCATGTCCGGCACGGCAGCACTCAGTGGCGGCGTGACTTCATTCAGGCCACGGTAGTCTACTGTTAGCCTCCACTCTCCATTAGACTTTCGCACTGGCCATATGGGACTGTTGAAGGGTGAGCGAGTCTTGCTGATCACTCCTTGGCTCTCCAGTCGACGAATCAGCTCATGGATGGGGATCAGAGAGTCTCGGTTGGTGCGGTATTGCCGCCGGTGCACTGTTGTGGTAGCGATTGGTACCTGTTGTTCTTCAACCCTCAGCAACCCCACAACAGAAGGATCCTGTGAGAGACCGGGCAAGGTGGACAGCTGTTTAATTTCCTCCGTCTCCAGGGCAGCTATACCAAAAGCCCACCGGTACCCTTTTGGGTCCTTGAAATACCCTCTCCTGAGATAGTCTATGCCAAGGATGCACGGAGCCTCTGGGCCAGTCACAATGGGGTGCTTCTGCCACTCATTCCCGGTTAGGCTCACTTCGGCCTCCAATACAGTTAACTCTTGGGATCCCCCTGTCACTCCAGAAATACAAATGGGTTCTGCCCCTTTATGGTTTGATGGCATCGGGGTGCACTGTGCACCGGTGTCTACTAGAGCCTTATACTCCTGTGGGTCTGATGTGCCAGGCCATCGAATCCACACAGTCCAGTAAACCCGGTTGTCCCTTTCCTCCACCTGGCTGGAGGCAGGGCCCCTCTAGTTCTGGTCATAGTATCCATCTCTCACTTCTTGCAAACGTGAGTCAAGAATTTCTTCATTGCAATTGCAATCCAAAGTAAGATCAGCCCTTCTACTCTGCCTGGGGAACTGTTCACTGGAAACTGGACCGTCGTGAGACAGGTTTTTCCTGACAACTGGAGCAGCATTTTTCCTGGGAGAACCCCCTTGTGTGATTGTTTTTCCTTGCAACTCACGTACACGTGCCTCTAGGACGAAGGTAGGTTTTCCATCCCACTGCCTCATGTCCTCTCCGTGGTCACGCAGGTAAAACCACAGGGTGCCCCATGGTGTGTACTTTCGATATCCTCTCTCTTGAGGAGAAAAACGCTGACTCCTAATGGCTGAGATACTGGTCCGTACAGGTGGAGAATAAGACATATCCTCTTTGAGTTGCTGGACCTCCCGGGACAGTTTCTCCACAGCCGAGACAAGGGAGGAGGAGATAGTTTCTTCAAAATCCCGAAGTCTGCTAACCACCTCATCCACCGTTGGTGCTTCTTCCTCTTTCCAGCACAGTACTGCCAACGAACTGGCATACGATGCTGGTGCGCTCCGTACCAACTTCCGCCACATGGGTCGCGTGCACTGGACGTCATCTGGATCTTTGGGTGTTCGGGGGTCATCCAGGTCACTATAAACCACCTCCAGCACGCCTAGTTCTCTCAGGTACTGGATACCTCTCTCCATAGTGGTCCATTTGCCTAGGCGATATATAACATCTTCCTTGAAGGGATACCTTTCCTTCACGCCTGACAGCAGTCGCCTCCAGAGGCTGAGGACCTGTGTCCCTTTTCCAATTGCTTTGTCAATACCTGCTTCCCTAGCAAGGGATCCCAGCTGTTTGGCCTCCTTCCCCTCTAATTCCAGGCTACTGGCCCCATTATCCCAGCATCGGAGCAGCCAGGTAACAATATGCTTGCCTGGACGACGGCCGAAATCTTTCCGCATATCTCGCAACTCATTCAGGGATAAGGATCGGGTGGTTTCCGTCTCGTTTATGAGTTCTTCCTCTTCCTCCTCCCCTCCTCGTGATGGCCCTGGTTTTCCATCATCCTTTTCTACACGACCTGACTTCCGCTTCAAAGATTTCTTCTTCTGTACAGGGGCGACGGATACCAGCGACGGTTGGTCCTCTGGTTCAGCTGTAGTACCCGTCACGAGAGTTTGGGTGGCTGCAGTGCCTGTCGCGGGGGTTGGAGTATTTGTAGTGACTGTTGCCGGGGTTTGAGTGGCTGCAGTGCCTGTTGCAGGGGTTGGAGTAACTGTAGTGACTGTTGCCGGGGTCTGAGTAGCCATAGTGGTTGTTGTGAGGGTTGAAGTAGCCACGGTGCCTGTCACAGGGGTTTGAGTAGCCACAGTGGTTGTCGTGCAGGTTGAAGGAGCTACAGTGCCTGTCGTGGGGGTTTGAGTAGTCACTGTATCTGTTGCTGGGGTTGATCTCTGGACAGTATTCCTGAAGAGTTGTTTAACTCTAAACAAGGCCTGAACCACATTCAGAAGACATAGCAATATGATCATGCTTGTTTGAACATCCCAAGGATATTCAAAATTCTCAGGGAATATTGTAGACGTCTTCATGAAGAGGATAGAAGAAAAAGGAGTTTCTGAAGATATGGAGGGGAAGGTGAACAAGTGGGAGAAAGTGTCCCATCTTGTCTCCCCCCTAAATTCATCCTCTGAGGTGAAGACGTAAGAAGTGTAATTATTAATAGTTTCCAAAAGATAGCTCCCAAAGAACAGGAATGATGGCAGTGCTGAGTACAGGCTCGTGACCAATAATTTTATCATAACATAAAGCCAGGTCACACAGTATAGCAAAGCAATGACCTTAATCCATTTCCCAGAGATGACCAACCCCACATAAAAACTTATAATCAGCAGTATAGACAGCCAGTAAGGTGCTACATACCACAACTGCAAGAACAGATCCAAAAACTCTGAGAGCAAATAAATCAACATTGTGAACATCGAGTACTAAACTGATATAATGAATGCTTATAACAAATTTGTTTTAACCCGTTCGGGTCAGATGTGTCGTTATCTCAACCCTTCGAGCCCCACGTTGGGCGCCAAAAAGGACTGTCGTGGTTTAACCTGGCAGGCAGCCAAATACCACGCAGCCGCTCACTCACTCCCCCCACCCCCAGCGGGACGGGGAGAGAATCGGAAGGGTAAGAGTGAGAAAAACTCGTGGGTTGAGATAAAGACAGTTTAATAGAACAGTGAAAAAGAAGGGAAAATAATAATGATAATGATAATGATAAAATATACAAAATGAGTGATGCACAATGCAATTGCTCACCACCCGCGCTGACCGATAACCAAGTAGCGATCGGTACTTCCTGGATCACGCCTACCCTTCATATACTGAGCATGACGTCACATGGTATGGAATACCCCATTAGCCAGCTGGGCTGGCTGTCCTGATTATGTTCCCTCCCATCTTGTGTACCTAGCTCAGTCAGTAGGCACGGGAGCTGTCCTTGGACTAGCAGGGCACTTAGCAACAACTGAAAACATCAGTGTGTTATCAACATTCTTCTCATACTAAATCCAAAACACAGCACTAGGAAGAAATTTAACCCTATCCCAGCCGAAACCAGGACAGTTCCTCGGGCTCTTGTTTATTTCCACGGGCTCTGGTTTTTTTCCTCGAGCTCTGGTTTTGTTCTTCGGCCCTGTTTTTTTTCCTTGGGCTCTGGTTTTGTTTCTTGCGCACTGGATTTCTTCTTTGGACTCTGGCTTGGGTCGTCAGGCCGTAGTTTTTTTCCTCGGGCTCTGGTTGTGTTCCTCGGACCCTGATTTTGTTCCTCGTCCTGTGGTTTTTTCCCTTGGGCTCTGGTTTATTTCCTCGGGCTCTGGTTTTGTTTCTGCGCTCCTGCTTTTGTTCCTCGGGCTCTTGCTTTGTTCCTCTGGCTCTGGTTTTGTTCCTCGGGGACTGGTTTTGTTCCTCGGGCTCTGGCTGTGTTCCTCAGGCTGTGGTTGTTTTCCTCCGGCTCTGTTTTCTTCCTTGAACTATCGTTTTTTCGTCGGACTCTGGTTTAGTTCCACAGGCTCTCGTTTTCTTCCTCGGGCTCTGATTTTGTTCCTCGGGCTCTGCTTTTTCCCTCGAACTATGGTTTTGTTCACCGGGCCCTGGATTTGTTCCTCGGGCTCTGGTTGTGTTCCTTGGGCTCTGGGATGGTTCCTCAGGGTCCGGTTTTGTTCCTTGGGCTCTGTTTTTTTCCTCGAAATATGGTTTTGTTCATCGGGCTCTGGTTTAGTTCCACGGGCTCACCTTTTCGTCGTCAGGCTGTGGTTTGTTCCTTGAGGGCTGGTTTTCTTCCTCGGGCTCTGGTGCTGTTCCTCGGGCTCTGTTTTTTTTCCACGGGCTATGGTTTTGTTCCTCGGTCTCTCCTTTTGTTCCTCGAGCTCTGGTTTTGCTCCTCGAGGGCTGGTTTTGTTCCTTGGGCTATGGTTTTCTTTCTTGGGCTCTGTCTTTCTTCCTCGGGTCCTGTTTTTTTTCCTCGGGCTCTGGTTTTGTTCCTAGGGCTCTTGTTTTCTTCCTCGGGCAGTGGTTTTGTTCATCGAGGGCTGGTTTTCTTCCTCAGGCACTGGACTTGTTCTTCGGGCTCTCGTTTTATTCCTCAGACACTCATTTTTTTCCTCGGGTTCTGGTTTTGTTCCTTGAGCTCTGGTTTTCTTCCTCGGGCTCTGTTTTTGTTCCTCAGGCTCTGGTTGTGTTCCTCGGGCTCTGGGTTTGTTCCTCGAGCTCTAGTTTTATTCTTCGAGCTCTGGTTTTGTTCCTCGGGTCCTGGTTTTCTTTCACGGGTTCTGGTTTTGTTCCTTGCACTCTGGTTTTGTTCCTCAGGCCCTGGTTTTATTCCTTGGGGTTTCGTTTTGTTCCTTGGTATCTGATTTTGTTCCTCGGGCTTTGGTTTTGTTCCTCGGGCTCTGGTATTAGTCCTTGGGCTCTCGTTTTCTTCCTTGGCATCTGGTTTTGTTCCTCGAACTCTGGTTTTGTTCCTAGGGCTCTGGTTTTCTTCTTTGGTCTCCGGTTTTCTTCCTCCGGCTCTGGTTTTGTTCCTCAGACTCTGGTGTCCTTCCTCAAGCTCTGCATTAGCTCGTCAGGCTATTTTTTTTTCCTCGGGCTCTGGTTTTGTTCCTTGGCCTCAGGTTTTCTGCCTCGGGCTCTGCTTTATTTGCACGGGCTCTGGTTTTGTTCCTCGAGCTCTGGTTTCTTTCCTCGAGGGCTGGTTTTGTTCCTTGGGCTATGGTTTTCTTTCTTGGGCTCTGGCTTGGTTCCTCGGGTCCTGGTTCTTTTCCATGGGCTCTATTTTTGTTCCTCGGACTCTTGTTTTCTTCCTCGGGCTCTGATTTCATTCCTTGAGGGCAGGTTTTCTTCCTCACGCTCTGGTTTTGTTCCTTGGGGTCTGGATTTGTTCCTCGGCTCTGCTTTATTTCCACGGGCTCTGATTTTGTTCCTCGAGGGCTGGTTTTGTTCCTTGGTCTATGGTTTTCTTTCTTTGGCTCTGGCTTGGTTCCTCGGGTCCTGGTTTTTTTCCTCGGGCTCTTCTTTTCTTCCTTGGGCTCTGGTTTTTTTCATAGAGGGCTGTTTTTCTTCCTCGGGTTCTGTTTTTGTTCCTCGGGCTCTGTTTTTTTTTCCTCGAGGGCTGGTTTTTTCCCTTCGGCTCTGGTTTTGTTCCTCAGTTTCTGGTTTGGTTCCTCGGGCCCTGGTTTTATTCCACGGGCTCTGGTTTTCTTCCTATGGCCCTCGTTTTTTTCTTCAGGCCCTCCTTTTTATTCCTTGGGCACTGGTTTTGTTCCTCGGGCTCTGGTTTACTTCCTCAGGATCTGGTTTTGTTCCTCGGGCTCTCGTTTTCTTCCTCGGACTCTCGTTTTGTTCCTCGGGTTCTGGTTTTGTTCCTGGAGCTCTTGTTTTCTTCCTCGGGCTCTGGTTTTCTTCCTCAGGCTTTGGTTTTGTTGCTCAGGCTCTGGATTTATTCCTCGACCTCTCGTTTTCTTCTTTGGGCCCTAGTTTTGTTCCTCGGGCTCTGTTTTGTTCCTCGAGCTCTGGTTGTGTTCCTCGGGCTCTGGTTTTGTTCCTCGAGCTCTAGTTTTGTTCTTCGAGCTCTGGTTTTGTTCCTTGGGTCCTGGTTTTCTTTCACGGGCTCTGGTTTTCTTCCTCGGACTCTTGTTTTGTTCCTCGGGCTCTCGTTTTCTTCCTCGGCATCTGGTTTTGTTCCTCAGGCTCTGGTTTCCTTCCTGAAGCTCTGCATTAGCTCCTCGGGCTCTGTTTTGTTCCTTGGGCTCTGGTTTTGTTCCTTGAGCTCTGGTTTTGTTCCTCGGGCTCCGCTTTATTTCCACGGGCTCTGGTTTTGTTCCTCGAGATCTGGTTTTGTTCCTTGAGGGCTGCTTTTGTTCCTTTGGCTATGTTTTTTTTTCTCGGGCTGTGGCTTGGTTCCTCGTGTCCTGGTTTTTTTCGTCGGGATCTACTTTTCTTCCTCGGGCTCTTGTTTTCTTCCTCAGGCTCTGTTTTGTTCCTCGGGATCTGGTTTTGTTCCTTGGCCTCTGGTTTTCTGCCTCGGGCTCTGCTTTATTTCCACGGGCTCTGGTTTTGTTCCTCGAGCTCTGGTTTCTTTCCTCGAGGGCTGGTTTTGTTCCTTGAGCTATGGTTTCTTTCTTGGGCTCTGGCTTGGTTCCTCGGGTCCTGGTTCTTTTCCACGGGCTCTATTTTTGTTCCTCGGACTCTTGTTTTCTTCCTCGGGCTCTGATTTCATTCCTCGAGGGCTGGTTTTCTTCCTCACGCTCTGGTTTTGTTCCTCGAGGGCTGGTTTATTCCTCGGCTCTGGTTTTGTTCCTCAGTTTCTGGTTCGGTTCCTCGGGCCCTGGTTTTATTCCACGGGCTCTAGTTTTGTTCCTATGGCCCTGTTTTTGTTCTTCAGGCCCTCCTTTTTGTCCTTGGGCTCTGGTTTTGTTCCTTGGGCTCTGGTATTCTTCCTTAGGATCTGGTTTTGTTCCTCGAGCTCTGGTTTTATTCCTTGGGCACTGGCTTTGTTCGTCGGGATCCCGTTTTCTTCCTCGGACTCTCGTTTTGTTCCTGGGGTTCTGGTTTTGTTCCTTGAGCTCTGGTTTTCTTCCTCAGGCTCTGGTTTTGTTGCTCGGGCTCTCGATTTCTTCCTCGAGGTCTCGTTTCCTTCTTCGGGCCCTGGATTTGTTCCTCGGCATCTGGCTGTGTTCCTCGGGCTCTGGTTGTGTTCCTCGGGCTCTGGTTTTTTTCCTCGAGCTCTAGTTTTGTTCTTTGAGCGCTGATTTTATTCCTCGGGCTGTGGTGTTCTTTCATGGGGTCTGGTTTTGTTCCTCGGGCTCTGTTTTTTTTCCTCAGGCCATGGTTTTATTCCTCGGGGTTTCGTTTTGTTCCTTGGGCTCTGATTTTCTTCCTCGGGCTTTGGTTTTTTTCCTCGGGCTTTGGTTTTGTTCCTCGGTCTTTCCTTTTCTTCCTTGGCATCTGGTTTTGTTCCAAGAGCTCTAGTTTTGTTCCTCGGGCTCTGGTTTTGTTCCTTGAGGAATGGTTTTGTTCCTCGGGCTCTGCTTTATTTCCACGGGCTCTGGTTTTGTTCCTCGAGATCTGGTTTTGTTCCTCGAGTGCTGCTTTTGTTCCTTGGGCTATGTTTTTCTTTCTCGGGCTCTGGCTTGGTTCCTCGGGTCCTGGTTTTTTCTCGGGATCTATTTTTCTTCCTCGGGGTCTTGTTTTCTTCCTCAGGCTCTGCTTTTGTTCCTTGGGCTCTGGTTATCTTCCTCCGACCCTGTTTCTTTACCTGGAGGGATGGTTTTGTTCCTCGGGCACTGGCTTGGTTCCTCAGGCCCTGGTTTTTCTCCTCGGGCTCTGGTTTTGTTCCTCGAGCTCTGCATTTGTTCCTCGAGGGCTAGTTTTGTTCCTCGGGCTCTGATTTTGTTCCTCAGGCTCTGGTTTTGTTCCTCAGTCTCTGGTTTTCTTCCTCGGGCTCTGCTTTTGTTCCTCGAGGCCTGGTTTTGTTCCTCGGGCTCTGGTTTTGTTCCTCAGTTTCTGGTTTGGTTTCTCGGGCCCTGGTTTTATTCCACGGGCTCTGGTTTTCTTCCTATGGCCCTCGTTTTGTTCTTCAGGCCCTCCTTTTTGTCCTTCGGCTCTGGTTTTGTTCCTCGGGCTCTGGTTTTCTTCCTTAGGATCTGGTTTTGTTCCTCGAGCTTTGGTTTTGTTCCTTGGGCACTGGTTTTGTTCCTCGGGCTCTCGTTTTCTTCCTCGGACTCTCGTGTTATTCCTCGGGTTCTAGTTTTGTTCCTTGAGCTCTGGTTTTCTTCTTCGGGCTCTGGTTTTGTTCCTCAGGCTCTGGTTTTGTTGCTCGGGCTCTGGATTTCTTCCTGGAGCTCCCGTTTTCTTCTTCGGGCCCTAGTTTTATTACTCGGGCTCTGTTTTTGTTCCTCGGGCGCTGGTTGTGTTCCTTGGGCTCTGGTTTTGTTCCTCGAACTCTAGTTTTGTTCTTCGAGCTCTTGTTTTGTTCCTCAGGTCCTGGTTTTCTTTCATGGGTTCCTGTTTTGTTCCTTAGGGTTTCGTTTTGTTCCTAGGGCTCTGATTTTGTTCCTCGGGCTTTGTTTTTTTTCGTCGGGCTCTGGTTTTGATCCTCGGGATCTCGTTTTCTTCCTCGGACTCTGGTTTTGTTCATCGAGGGCTGGTTTTCTTCCTCGGGCTCTGGTTCTGTTCTTCGGGCTCTGGTTGTTTTCCTCGGGCTCTCGTTTTTGTTCCTCGAACTCTAGTTTTGTTCTTTGAGCTCTAGTTTTGTTCCTCAGGTTCTTGTTTTCTTTCATGGGCTCTGGTTTTGTTCCTCGGGCTCTGGTTTTGTTCCTCAGGCCCTGGTTTTGTTCCTCGGGGTTTCGTTTTGTTCCTAGGGCTCTGGATTTGTTCCTCGTGCTCTCGTTTTCTTCCTTGGCGTCTGGTTTTGTTCCAAGAGCTCTAGTTTTCTTCCTCGGGCTCTGGTTTTGTTCCTTAGGCTCTGGTTTCCTTCCTGAAGCTCTGCATTAGCTCCTCGGGCTCTCTTTTTCTTCCTCGGGCTCTGATTTCATTCCTCGAGGGCTTGTTTTGTTCCTCAGGCTCTGTTTTTTTTCCTGGGATTCTGGTCTTGTTCCTTGGGTCTGGTTTTGTTCCTCGGCCTCTGCTTTATTTCCACGGGCTCTGGTTTTGCTCCTTAAGCTCTGGTTTTTTTCCTCAAGGGCTGGTTTTGTTCCTTGCGCTACGGTTTTCTTTCTCGGGCTCTGGCTTGGTTCCTCGGGTCCTGGTTTTTTTCCTTGGGCTCTGTTTTTTTTTCCTCGGGCTCTTGTTTTCTTCCTCGTGCTCTGGTTTTGTTCATCAAGGGCTGGTTATCTTCCTCGGGCTCTGGTTTTGTTCCTCAGGCTCTTTTTTTGTTCCTCGGGCTCTGGTTTTCTTCCTCGGACCCTGTTTCTTTAGCTCGAGGGTTGGTTTTGTTCCTCGGGCTCTGGCTTGGTTCCTCGGGCCCTGGTTTGTTTCCTCGGGCTCTGGTTTTGTTCCTCGGGCTCTGGTTTTTTTCCTCGAAGGCTAGTTTTGTTCCTCGGGCTCTGGTTTTGTTCCTCGGTTTCTGGTTTGGTTCCTCGGGCCTTGGTTTTATTCCACAGGCTCTGGTTTTGTTCCTGTGTCCCTAGTTTTGTTCTTCAGGCCCTCTTTTTTGTCCTTGAGCTCTGGTTTTGTTCCTCGGGCTTTGGTTTTGTTCCTCAGGCTCTGTTTTTTTTCCTCGGGATCTCGTATTCTTCCTCGGCATCTGGTTTTGTTTCAAGAGCTCTAGTTTTCTTCCTCAGGCTCTGGTTTTGTTCCTCGGTCTCTGGTTTTGTTCCGTGGCCTCTGGTTTTCTTCCTCAGGCTCTGATTTCATTCCTCGAGAGCTGGTTTTGTTCCTCACGCTCTGGTTTTGTTCCTCGGGTTCTGTTTTTTTTCCTTGGGGTCTGGTTTTGTTCCTCGGCCTCTGCTTTATTTCCCCGGGCTCTGGTTTTGTTCCTTGAGCTCTGGTTTTGTTCCACGAAGGCTGGTTTTGTTCCTTGGGCTATGGTTTTCTTTCTTGGGCTCTAGCTTGGTTCCTTGGGTCCTGTTTTTTTTCCTCTGGCTCTGGTTTTGTTCCTCGGGCTCTTGTTTTCTTATTCGGGCTCTGGCTTTGTTCATCGAGGGCTGTTTTTCTTCCTCGGACTCTGGTTTTGTTCCTCGGGCTATGGTTTTGTTCCTCGGGCTCTGGTTTTCTTTCACGGTCTCTGGTTTTGTTCCTCGGGCTCTGGTTTTGTTCCTGAGGCCCTGGTTTTCTTCCTCGGGGTTTTGTTTTGTTCCTTGGACTCTGATTTTTTTCCTTGGGGTTTGGTTTTGTTTTTCGGCCTCTGGTTTTGGTCCTTGGGCTCTGGTTTTCTTCCTTTGTCTCTGGTTTTCTGCCTCCAGCTCTGGTTTTGTTCCTCAGGCTCTGGTTTCCTTCCTGAATGTCTGCATTAGCTCCTCGGGCTCTATTTTGTTCCTCGGGCTCTGGTTTTGTTCCTTGGCCTCTGGTTTTCTGCCTCAGGCTCTGCGTTATTTCCACGGGCTCTGGTTTTGTTCCTCTAGCTCTGGTTTTTTCCTCGAGGGCTGGTTTTTTTCCTTGGGCTATGGTTTTCTTTCCTCTGGCTCTGGCTTGTTTCCTCGGCTTCTGCTTTTTTTCCACGGGCTCTATTTTTGTTCCTCGGGCTTTCGTTTTGTTCCTCGGGCTCTGATTTCATTCC
Source organism: Calonectris borealis (assembly GCF_964195595.1). Lineage (NCBI taxonomy): Eukaryota > Metazoa > Chordata > Aves > Procellariiformes > Procellariidae > Calonectris > Calonectris borealis. The sequence goes on from NW_027441588.1 coordinate 73,311, forward strand.
TCGAGGGCTGGTTTTGTTCCTCACACTCTGGTTTTGTTCCTCGAGGGCTGGTTTTGTTCCTTGGGGTCTGGTTTTGTTCCTCGGGCTCTGCTTTATTTCCAAGGGCTCTGGTTTTGCTCCTCGAGCTCTGTTTTTTTTCCTCGAGGTCTGGTTTTGTTCCTTGCGCTATGATTTTCTTTCTTGGGCTCTGGGTTGCTTCCTCGGGTCCTGGTTTTTTCCATCGCGCTCTGGTTTTGTTCCTCGGTCTCTTTTTTTCTTCCTCGGGCTCTGGTTTTTTTCATCGAGGGCTGTTTTTCTTCCTCGGGCTTTGTTTTTGTTTCTCGGTCTACGGTTTTGTTCCTCGGGCTCTGGTTTTCTTCCTCAGACCTTGTTTCTTTACTTCGAGGGGTGGTTTTGTTCCTCGAGCTCTGGGTTGGTTCCTTGGGCCCTGTTTTTTTTCCTCGGTTTCTGGTTTTGTTCCTTGGGCTCTGATTTTGTTCCTCGGTTTCTGTTTCGGTTCCTCGGTCCCTGGTTTTATTCCACAGGCGCTGGTTTTCTTCCTATGGCCCTCGTTTTGTTCTTCAGGCCCTCCTTTTTGTCCTTGGGCTCTGGTTTTGTTCCTCGGGCTCTGGTTTTCTTCCTTTGGCACTGGTTTTTTTGCTCGGGCTCTCGTTTTCTTCCTCCGACTCTCGTTTTGTTCCTCGGGTTCTGGTTTTGTTCCTTGAGCTCTGGTTTTCTTCGTCAGTCTGTGTTTTTTTACTCGGGCTCTGGATTTCTTCCTCGAGCTCTCGTTTTCTTCTTCCGGCTCTAGTTTTGTTCCTCGGGCTGTGGTTTTGTTCCTCGGTTTCTGGTTCGGTTCCTCGGGCCCTGGTGTTATTCCACAGGCTCTGGTTTTGTTCCTGTGGACCTAGTTTTGTTCTTCAGGACCTCCTTTTTGTCCTTGGGCTCTGATTTTGTTCCTCGAGCTTTGGTTTTGTTCCTCGGGCTATTTTTTTGTTCCTCGGGCTCTCGTTTTCTTCCTCAGCATCTGGTTTTGTTCCAAGAGCTCTAGTTTTCTTACTCGGGCTCTGGTTTTGTTCCTCGGGCTCTGGTTTTCTTCCTTGGTATCTGGTTTTCTTCCTTGGTCTCTGGTTTTCTTCCTCCGGTTCTGGTTTTGTTCCTCAGGCTTTGTTTCCTTCCTGAAGCTCTGCATTAGCTCCTCGGGCTCTGTTTTTTTCCTCGGGCTCTATTTTTGTTCCTCGGGCTCTTGTTTTGTTCCTCAGGCTCTGGTTTTGCTCCTCGAAGGCTGGTTTTGTTCCTTGGGCTATGGTTTTCTTTCTTGGGCTCTGGCTTTGTTCCTCGGGTCCTGGTTTTTTAGCTCGGGCTGTGGTTTTGTTCGTCGAGGGCTGGTTTTCTTCCTTGGTTTCTGGTTTGGTTCCTCGGGCCCTGGTTTTATTCCACAGGCTCTGGTTTTGTTCCTATGGCCCTTGTTTTGTTTTTCAGGCCCTCCTTTTTGTCCTTGGTCTCTAGTTTTGTTCCTTGGGCTCTTGTTTTCTTCCTCGAAGCCTTGTTTTGTTTCTCGGGTTCTGGTTTTGTTCCTTGGGGTCTGGTTTTGTTTCTCAGGCTCTGCTTTATTTCTACGGGCTCTACTTTTGGTCCTCGAGGGCTGGTTTTTTTCCTTGGGCTCTGGTTTTGTTCCTAGGGCTCTTGTTTTCTTCCTGGGCACTGGTTATGTTCATCAAGGGCTGGTTTTCTTCCTCGGGCACTGGTTTTGTTCCTCGGGCTCTCGTTTTATTCTTCAGACTCTCATTTTGTTCCTCGGGCTCTGGTTGTGTTCCTCGAGCTCCGGTTTTCTTCCTCAGGCTCTGGTTTTGTTGCTCGGGCACTGGATTTCTTCCTGGAGCTCTCCTTTTCTTCTTCGGGCCCTGCTTTTGTTCCTCAGTCTCTTTTTTTGTTCCTCGGGCTCTGGTTGTGTTCCTCGGGCTCTGGTTTTGTTCCTCGAGCTCTAGTTTTGTTCTTCGAGCTCTGGTTTTATTCCTTGTGTCCTGGTTTTCTTTCACGGGCTCTGGTTTTGTTCCTCGGGGTTTCATTTTGTTCCTTGGGCTCTGATTCTGTTCGTTGGGCTTTGGTTTTTTTCATCGGGCTCTGGTTTTGTTCCTCCGGCTCAGGTTTTGTTCCTCAGGCTCTGGTTTGGTTCCTCGGGCCCTGGTTTTATTCCACGGGCTCTGGTTTTCTTCCTATGGCCCTCGTTTTGTTCTTCAGGCCCTCCTTTTTGTCCTTCGGCTCTGGTTTTGTTCCTCGGGTTCTGGCTCTCTTCCTCAGACTCTGGTTTTGTTCCTCGAGTTCTGGTTTTGTTCCTTGGCCACTGGTTTTTTTCCTCGTACTCCCGTTTTGTTTTTCGGGTTCTGGTTTTGTTCCTTGAGCTCTGGTTTTCTTCCTCGGGCTCTTGTTTTCTTCCTCAGGCTCTGGTTTTGTTGCTCGGGCTCTGGATTTCTTCCTCGAGCTCTCCTTTTCTTCTTCGGGCCCTAGTTTTGTTCCTCAGGCTCTGTTTTTGTTCCTCGGGCTCTGGTTGTGTTCCTCGGGCTCTGCTTTTTTCCCTCGAGCTCTAGTTTTTTTCTTCGAGATCTGTTTTTTTTCCTCGGGCTTTCATTTTGTTCCTTGGCCTCTGATTTTGTTCCTCGGGATTGGTTTTGTTCCTCGTGCTCTGGTTTTCTTCCTCCGGCTCTGGTTTCCTTCCTGAAGGTCTGTATTAGCTCCTCGGGCTCTGTTTTGTTCCTTGGCCTCTGGTTTTCTTCCTCGGGCTCTGATTTCGTTCCTTGAGGGCTGTTTTTTTTCCTCACGCTCTGGTTTTGTTCCTCGGGTTCTGGTTTTGTTCCTTGGGGTCTGGTTTTGTTCCTCGGTCTCTGCTTAATTTCCACGGGCTCTGGTTTTGTTCCTCGGGCTCTGGTTTTGTTCCTCGAAAGCTGGTTTTTTTTCTCGGGCTCTGGTTTTGTTCCTCGGGCTCTGGTTTTCTTCCTATGGCCCTCGTTTTGTTCTTCTGGCCCTCCTTTTTGTCCTTGGACTCTGGTTTTGTTCCTCGGGCTCTAGTTCTCTTCCTCAGGCTCTGGTTTTGTTCCTCAGGCTCTGGTTGGGTTCCTCGGGCTCTGTTTTTGTTCCTTGAGCTCTAGTTTTGTTCTTCGAGCTCTGGTTTGGTCCATGGGTCCTGGTTTTCTTTCACGGGCTCTGGTATTGTTCCTCGGGCTTTGGCTTCGTTCCTCGGGCTCTGGTATTGTTCCTATGGCCCTCGTTTTGTTCTTCAGGCCCTCCTTTTTGTTCTTGGGCTCTGGTTTTCTTCCTTGGGTACTAGGTTTGTTTCTCGGGCTCTCGTTTTCTTCCTCGGACTCTCGTTTTGTTCCTCTTGTTTTGGTTTTGTTCCTTTAGCTCTGGTTTTCTTCCTCGGGCTCTGGTTTTCTTGCTCGGGCCCTGGCTATCTTCCTCGAGCTCTCGTTTTCTTCTTCAGGCCCTAGAGTTTTTCCTCGGGCTCTGTTTTTTTTCCTCTGGCTCTGGTTTTGTTCCTCGTGCTCTGCTTTTGTTCCTCGAGGGCTGGTTTTGTTTCTCGGGCTCTGGTTTTGTTCCTCGGTTTCTGGTTTGGTTCCTCGGGCCCTGATTTTATTCCACAGGCTCTGGTTTTCTTTCTATGGCCCTCGTTTTGTTCTTCACGCCCTCCTTTTTGTCTTTGGCCTTGGTTTTTGTTCCTCGGGCTCTGGTTTTCTTCCTCAGGTTCTGGTTTTGTTCCTCGAGCTCTGGTTATGTTCCTCGGGCTCTGGTTCTCTTCCTCAGGATCTGGTTTTTTTCCTCGAGCTCTGGATTTCTTCCTCGAGCTTTCCTTTTATTCTTCAGGCCCTAGTTTTGTTCCTCGGGCACTGTTTTTGTTCCTCTGGCTGTGGTTGTGTTGCTTGGGCTCTGGTTGTGTTCCTCGAGCTCTAGTTTTGTTCTTCGAGCTCTGGCTTGGTTCCTTGGGTCCTGGTTTTTTTCCTCGGGCTCTGGTTTTGTTCCTTGGGGTGTCGTTTTGTTCCTTGGGCTCTGATTTCATTCCTCAGGCTTTGGTTTTATTCCTCGGGCTCTGGTTTTCTTCCTATGGCCCTCTTTTTGTTCTTCAGGCCCTCCTTTTTGTCCTTGAGCTCTGGTTTTTGTTCCTCGGGCTCTGGTTTTCTTCCTCCGGATCTGGTTTTGTACCTCAGGCTCCGGTTTTCTTCCTGAAGCTCTGTATTAGCTCCTCGGGCTCTATTTTTTTCTTCAGGCTCTGGTTTTGTTCCTTGGCCTCTGGTTTTCTTCCTCGGGTTTTGGTTTTGTTCCTTGGGGTCTGGTTTTGTTCCTCGGGCTCTGCTTTATTTCCACGGGCTCTGGTTTTGTTCCTCGAGCTCTGGTTTTGTTGCTTGGGCACTGGTTTTTTCCTCGGACTCTCGTTTTGTTCCTCGAGGGCTGTTTTTGTTCCTTGGGCTATAGTTTTCTTTCTCGGGCTCTGGCTTGGTTCCTTGGGCCCTGGTTTTTTTCCTCGGGCTCTGGTTTTGTTCCTCGGGCTCTGGTTTTGTTCCTCGAGGGCTGTTTTTTTTTCTCGGGCTCTGGTTTTGTTCCTCGGTTTCTGCTTTGGTTCCTCGGGCCCTGGTTTTATTCCACGGGCTCTGGTTTTCTTCCTATGGCCCTCGTTTTGTTCTTCAGGCCGTCCTTTTTGTCCTTGGCCTTGGTTTTTTTCTTCGGGCTCTGGTTATCTTCCTCAGGATCTGGTTTTGTTCCTTGAGCTCTGGTTGTGTTCCTCGGGCTCTGGTTTTCTTCCTCAGGCTCTGGTTTTGTTGCTCGGGCTCTGGATTTCTTCCTCCAGCTCTCGTTTTCTTCTTCAGGCCCTAGTTTTGCTCCTTGGGCTCTGGTTTTGTTCCTCGGACTCTGGTTGTGTTCCTCGGGCTCTGCTTTTTTTCCTCGAGCTCTAGTTTTGTTCTTCGAGCTCTGGCTTGGTTCCTCGGGTCCTGGTTTTTTTCTTCGGTCTCTGGTTTTGTTCCTTGGGGTTTCGTTGTGTTCCTTGGGCTCTGATTTTGTTCCTCGGGCTTTGGTTTTGTTCGTCGTTCTCTGGTTTTGTTCCTATGGCCCTCGTTTTGTTCTTCAGGCCCTCCTTCTTGTCCTTGGGCTCTGGTTTTGTTCCCCAGTCTCCGGTTTCCTTCCTGAAGCTCTGTATTAGCTCCTCGGGCTCTGTTTTGTTCCTCGGGCTCTGGTTTTGTTCCATGGCCTCTGGTTTTCTTCCTCGGGCTCTGTTTTCGTTCCTCGAGGGCTGGTTTTGTTCGTCACGCTCTGGGTTTGTTCCTCGGGTTCTGGTTTTGTTCCTTGGGGTCTGGTTTTGTTCCTCGGGCTTTGGTTTTGTTCCTCGGGCTCTGGTTGTCTTCCTCGAGCTCTCGTTTTCTTCTTCGGGCCTAGTTTTGTTCCTCGGGCTCTGGTTTTGTTCCTTGAGCTCTAGTTTTGTTCTTTGAGCTCTGGTTTGGTCCATGGGTCCTGGTTTTCTTTCACGGGCTCTGGTTTTGTTCCTCGGGTTTGGTTTTGTTCCTCGAGCTCTGGTTTTGTTCCTATGGCCCTCGTTTTGTTCTTCAGGCCCTCCTTTTTGTCCTTGGGCTCTGGTTTTCTTCCTCCGGTTCTGGTTTTGTTCCTCAGGCTCTTGTTTTCTTCCTGAAGCTCTGTATTAGCTCCTCGCGCTCTGTTTTTTTCCTCGGGCTCTAGTTTAATTCCTTGGCCTCTGGTTTTCTTCCTCGGGTTCTGGTTTTGTTCCTTGGGGTCTGGTTTTGATCCTCGGGCTCTGCTTTATTTCCACGGGCTCTGGTGTTGTTCCTCGAGCTCTGGTTTTGGTCCTTGGGCACTGGTTTTGTTCCTCGGACTCTCGTTTTGTTCCTCGAGGGCTGGTTTTGTTCCTTGGGCTATGGTTTTCTTTCTCGGGCTCTGGCTTGGTTCCTTGGGCCCTGGTTTTTTTCTTCGGGCTCTGGTTTTGTTCCTCGGGCTCTGCTTTTGTTTCGTGAGGGCTGGTTTTGTTTCTCGGGCTCTGGTTTTGTTCCTCGGTTTCTGGGTTGGTTGCTCGGGCCCTGGTTTTATTCTACAGGGTCTGGTATTCTTCCTATGGCCCTCGGTTTGTTCTTCAGGCCCTCCTTTTTGTCCTTGGACTCTGGTTTTGTTCCTCGGGCTCTGGTTCTCTTCCTCAGGCGCTGGTTTTGTTCCTCGGGGTCTGGATTTCTTCCTCGAGCTCTCGTTTTCTTCTTCGGGCCCTGGTTTTGTTTCTCGGGCTCTGATTTTGTTCCTCAGGCTCTGGTTGTGTTCCTCGGGCTCTGGTTTTGTTCCTTGAGCTCTACTTTTGTTCCCCGAGCTCTGGTTTTGTTCCTATGTCCCTCGTTTTGTTCTTCAGGCCGTCCTTTTTGTCCTTGGGTCTGGTTTTCTTCGTCCGGCTCTGGTTTTGTTCCTCAGGCTCTTGTTCTCTTCCTGAAGCTCTGTATTAGCTCCTCGCGCTCTGTTTTGTTCCTCGGGCTCTGGTTTTGTTCCTTGGCCTCTGGTTTTCTTACTTGGGCTCTGATTTCGTTCCTCGGGTTCTGGTTTTGTTCCTTGGGGTCTGGTTTTGTTCCTCGGGCTCTGCTTTATTTCCACGGGCTCTGGTTTTGTTCCTCGAGCTCTGGTTTTGTTCCTCGAGCTCTGGTTTTATTCCTTGGGCACTGGTTTTGTCCCTCGGGCTCTGGTTTTCTTTCTTGGACCCTGTTTGTTTACCTCGAGGGGTGGTTTTGTTCCTCTGGCTCTGGCTTGGTTCCTCGGGACCTGGTATTTTTCCTCGGGCTCTGGTTTTGTTCCTCGGACTCTGCTTTTGTTCCTCGAGGGCTGGTTTTGTTTCTCGGGCTCTGGTTTTGTTCCTCGGTTTCTGGTTTGGTTCCTCGGGCCCTGGTTTTATTCCACAGTCTCTGGTTTTCTTCCTATGTCCCTCGGTTTGTTCTTCAGGCCCTCCTTTTGTCCTTGGGCTCTGGTTTTGTTCCTCGGGCTCTGGTTCTCTTCCTCAGGCGCTGATTTTGTTCCTCGGACTCTCGTTTTGTTCCTCGGGCTCTGGTTTTGTTCCTTGAGCTCTGGTTTTCTTCCTCAGGCTCTGGTTTTGTTCCTCAGGCTCTGGTTTTGTTGCTCGGGCACTGGATTTCTTCCTCGAGCTCTCGTTTTTTTCTTCAGGCCCTAGATTTGTTTCTCGGGCTGTGTTATTGTTCCTCAGGCTCTGGTTGTGTTCCGCGGGCTCTGGTTTTGTTCCTTGAGCTCTAGTTTTGTTCTTCGAGCTCTGGTTTTGTTCCTCGGGTCCTGGTTTTCTTTCACGGGCTCTGGTTTTGTTCCTCGGGGTTTTGTTTTGTTCCTCGGGTCCTGGTTTTCTTTCACGGGCTCTGGTTTTGTTCCTCGGGGTTTTGTTTTGTTCCTTTGGCTCTGATTTTGTTCCTTGGGCTTTGGTTTTGTTCCTTGAGCTCTGGTTTTGTTCCTCGAGGGCTGGTTTTGTTCCTTGGGCTATGGTTTTCTTTCTCGGTCTCTGGCTTGGTTCCTCGGGCCCTGGTTTTTTTCCTCGGGCTCTATTTTTGTTCCTCGGGCTCTTGTTTTCTTCCTCAGGCTCTGGTTTTTTTCATGCAGGGCTGGTTTTTTTCCTCGGGCTCTGGCTTGGTTCCTCGGGCCCTGGTTTTTTGCCTCGGGCTCTGGTTTTCTTCCTCAGGTT
>NW_027441589.1:0-80000 GCF_964195595.1 Calonectris borealis
ACCAGATCGCGAAGAACAAAAGGAGGCCCCAAGGAACAAAACCAGAGCCCGTGGAATTATACTAGAGTCCGAGGAACAAAACCAGAGCCCGAGGAAAAAAACCAGAGGCCGAGAAAAAAAAGCAGGGGCAGAGGAACAAAAAAAGAGGCCAAGGAACAATACCAGCGCCCGAGGAAGAAAACCAGAGCCCGAGGAACAAAACAAGAGCCCGAGGAACAAAACCAGAGCCCGAAGAACAAAAGGAGGCCCCGAGGAACAAAACCAGAGCCCGTGGAATTATACTAGAGTCCGAGGAACAAAACCAGAGCCCGAGGAAAAAAAACAGAGCCTGAGGAACAAAAGCAGAGCCAATGGAACTAAACCAGAGCTCAAGGAACAAAACCAGAACCCGAGAAATTAAACCAGAGCCCGACGAAGAAAACCAGAACCCGAGGAACAAAACCAGAGACGGAGGAACAAATGGTGGGCCTGAGGAAGAAAACGAGACCCGTGGACCCAAACCAGAGCCCGAGGAGCTAAAGCAGAGCTGGAAGAACAAAACCAGATCCTGGGCAACAAAACCAGCTCTCGAGGAAGAAAACCAGAGCCCGAGGAAGGAAACCAGAGCCCGAGGAAGACAACGAGAGCTAGAGGAGCAAAACCACAGCTCGAGGAAGAAAACCAGAGCCCGAGGAAAGAAACCAGAGCCCAAGGAACAAAAACAGGTCCCGAAGAACAAAAGGAGGGTCCGAGGAATAAAACGAGACCCCGAGGAACAAAACTAGCCCTCGAGGAAGAATACCAGAGCCCGAGGAAGACAACCAGAGCTAGAGGAGCAAAACCACAGCTCGAGGAACAAAACCAGAGCCCGAGGAAAGAAACCAGAGCCCGAGGAAGAAAACCAGAGCCCGAGGAACAAAACCAGATCCTGAAGAACAAAAGGAGGGCCCGAGGAATAAAACGAGACCCCGAGGAACAAAACTAGCCCTCGAGGAAGAAAAGCAGAGCCCGAGGAAGAAAACCAGAGCCCGAGGAAGACAACCAGAGCTAGAGGAGCAAAACCACAGCTTGAGGAACAAAACGAGCTCCCGAGGAAAGAAACCAGAGCCTGAGGATCAAAACCAGATCCCGCGGAGCAAAACCAGATCGCGAAGAAAAAAAGGAGGCCCCCAGGAACAAAACCAGAGCCCGTGGAATTATACTAGAGTCCGAGGAACAAAACCAGAGCCCCAGGAAAAAAACCAGAGCCTGAGGAAAAAAAGCAGAGCCCGGGGAAATAAAACAGAGCCCGGGGAACAAAACCAGAGGCCGAGAAAAAAAAACAGGGGCAGAGGAACAAAAAAAGAGGCCGAGGAACAATACCAGAGCCCGAGGAAGAAAACCAGCGCCCGAGGAAGAAAACCAGAACCCGAGGAAGAAATGGTGGGCCCGAGGAACAAAACGGGACCCGTGGACCCAAACCAGAGCCCGAGGAGCTAACGCAGAGCTGGAAGAACAAAACCAGATCCTGGGCAACAAAACCAGCCCTCGAGGAAGAAAACCAAGCCCGAGGAAGGAAACCAGAGCCCGAGGAAGACAACCAGAGCTAGAGGAGCAAAACCACAGCTCGAGTATTAATAACAGAGCCCGAGGAAAGAAACCAGAGCCCGAGGAACAAAAACAGGTCCCAAAAAAACAAAAGGAGAGTCCGAGGAATAAAATGAGACCCCGAGGAACAAAACTAGCCCTCGAGGAAGAATACCAGAGCCCGAGGAAGACAACTAGAGCTAGAGGAGCAAAACCACAGCTCTAGGAAAAAAACCAGTGCCCGAGGAAAGAAACCAGAGCCCAAGGAACAAAACCAGATCCCGAAGAACAAAAGGAGGGTCCGAGGAATAAAACCAGACCCCGAGGAACAAAACTAGCCCTCAAGGAAGAATACCAGAGCCTGAGGAAGACAACCAGAGCTAGAGGAGCAAAACCACAGCTCGAGGAACAAAACCACAGCCCGAGGAAAGAAACCAGAGCCCGAGGAAGAAAACCAGAGCCCGAGGAAGAAAACCAGAGCCCGAGGAACAAAACCAGATCCCAAGTAACAAAACCAGATCGCGAAGAACAAAAGGAGGCCCCGAGGAACAAAACCAGAGCTCGTGGAATTATACTAGAGTCCGAGGAACAGAACCAGAGCCCGGGGAATAAAAACAGAGCCTGAGGAACAAAACCAGAGCCAATGGAACTAAAACAGAGCTCGAGGAACAAAACCAGAACCCGAGGAATTAAACCAGAGCCCGAGGAAGAAAACTAGAACCCGAGCAACAAAACCAGAGACCGAGGAACAAATGGTGGGCCTGAGGAACAAAACGAGACCCGTGGACCCAAAGCACAGCCCGAGGAGCTAAAGCAGAGCTGGAAGAAAAAAACCAGAGCCCGGGCAACAAAACCAGCCCTCGAGGAAGAAAACCAGAGCCCGAGGAAGACAACCAGAGCCCGAGGAAGACAACCAGAGCTAGAGGAGCAAAACCACAGCTCGAGGAACAAAACCAGAGCCCGAGGAAAGAAACCAGAGCCCGAGGAAGAAAACCAGAGCCCGAGGAACAAAACCAGATCCCGAAGAACAAAAGGAGGGCCCGAGGAATAAAACCAGACACCAAGGAACAAAACTAACCCTCGAGTAAGAAAAGCTGAGCCCGAGGAACAAACCCAGAGCCCGAGGAAGACAACGAGAGCTAGAGGAGCAAAACCACAGCTCAAGGACCAAAACGAGCTCCCGAGGAAAGAAACCAGAGCCCGAGGAACGAAACCAGAGCCCGAGAAAAAAAACCAGATCGTGAAGAACAAAAGGAGGCCCCGCGGAACAAAACCAGAGCCCGTGGAATTATACTAGAGTCCGAGGAACAAAACCAGAGGCCGAGGAAAGAAACCAGAGCCCAAGGAACAAAAACAGGTCCCGAAGAACAAAAGGAGAGTCCGAGGAACAAAACCAGAGCCCGTGGAATTATACTAGAGTCCGAGGAACAAAACCAGAGCCCGAGGAAAAAAAACAGAGCCTGAGGAACAAAAGTAGAGACTGTGGAACTAAACCAGAGTCCGGGGAACAAAACCAGAGGCCGAGAAAAAAAAACAGGAGCAGAGGAACAAAAAAAGAGGCCGAGGAACAATACCAGAGCCCGAGAAATTAAACCAGAGCCCGAGGAAGAAAACCAGAACCCGAGGAAGAAACGGTGGGCCCGAGGAACAAAACGAGACCCGTGGACCCAAACCAGAGCCCGAGGAGCTAAAGCAGAGCTGGAAGAACAAAACCAGAGCCCGGGGAACAAAACCAGCCCTCGAGGAAGAAAACCAGGGCCCGAGGAAGAAAACCAGAGCCCGAGGAAGACAACGAGATCTAGAGGAGCAAAACCACAGCTCGAGGAACAAATCCAGAGCCCGAGGAAAAAAGCAGAGCCCGAGGAACGAAACCAGAGCCCGAGAAACAAAACCAGATCGCGAAGAACAAAAGGAGGCCCCGAGGAACAAAACCAGAGCCAGTGGAATTATACTAGAGTCCGAGGAACAAAACCAGAACCCGAGAAATTAAACCAGAGCCCGAGGAAGAAAACCAGAACCCGAGGAACAAAACCAGAGACGGAGGAACAAATGCTGGGCCTGAGGAGCAAAACGAGACCCGTGGACGCAAACCAGAGCCCGAGGAGCTAAAGCAGAGCTGGAAGAACAAAACCAGAGACCGGGGAAGAAAACCAGCCCTCGAGGAAGAAAACCAGAGCCCGAGGAAGAAAACCAGAGCGCGAGGAAGACAACCAGAGCTAGAGGAGCAAAACCACAGCTCGAGGAACAAAACCAGAGCCCGAGGAAAGAAAGCAGAGCCCGAGGAACGAAACCAGATCGTGAAGAACAAAAGGAGGCCCCGAGGAACAAAACCAGAGCCCGTGGAATTATACTAGAGTCCGAGGAACAAAACCAGAGGCCGAGGAAAGAAACCAGAGCCCAAGGAACAAAAACAGGTCCCGAAGAACAAAAGGAGAGTCTGAGGAAGAAAACGAGACCCCGAAGAACAAAACTAGCCCTCGAGGAAGAATACCAGAGCCCGAGGAAGAAAACCAGAGCCCGAGGAAGACAACCAGAGCTAGAGGAGCAAAACCACAGCTCGAGGAACAAAACCAGAGCCCGAGGAAAGAAACCAGAGCCCGAGGAAGAAAACCAGAGCCCGAGGAACAAAACCAGATCGCGAAGAACAAAAGGAGGGCCCGAGGAATAAAACCAGAGCCCGAGGAACAAAACTAGCCCTCGAGGAAGAAAACCAGAGCCCGAGGAACAAACCCAGAGCCCGAGGAAGACAACGAGAGCTAGAGGAGCAAAACCACAGCTCAAGGAACAAAACGAGCTCCCGAGGAAAGAAAACAGAGCCCGAGGAACAAAACCAGATCCCGAGGAGCAAAACCAGATCGCGAAGAACAAAAGGAGGCCCCAAGGAACAAAACCAGAGCCCGTGGAATTATACTAGAGTCCGAGGAACAAAACCAGAGACCGAGGAAAAAAAACAGAGCCTGAGGAACAAAAGCAGAGCCCGTGGAACTAAACCAGAGCCCGGGGAACAAAACCAGAGGCCGAGAAAAAAAAACAGGGGCAGAGGAACAAAAAAAGAGGCCGAGGAACAATACCAGAGCCCGAGAAATTAAACCAGAGCCCGAGGAAGAAAACCAGAACCCGAGGAAGAAACGGTGGGCCCGAGGAACAAAACGAGACCCGTGGACGCAAACCAGAGCCCGAGGAGCTAAAGCAGAGCTGGAAGAACAAAACCAGAGCCCGTGCAACAAAACCAGCCCTGGACGAAGAAAACCAACGCCCGAGGAAGAAAACCAGAGCCCGAGGAAGACAACGAGAGCTAGAGGAGCAAAACCACAGCTCGAGGAACAAATCCAGAGCCCGAGGAAAGAAAGCAGAGCCCGAGGAACGAAACCAGAGCCCGAGAAACAAAACCAGATCGCGAAGAACAAAAGGAGGCCCCGAGGAACAAAACCAGAGCCCGTGGAATTATACTAGAGTCCGAGGAACAAAACCAGAGCCCGAGGAAAAAAAACAGAGCCTAAGGAACAAAACCAGAGCCAATGGAACTACACCAGAGCTCGAGGAACAAAACCAGAGCCCGAGAAATTAAACCAGAGCCCGAGGAAGAAAACCAGAACCCGAGGAACAAAACCAGAGACGGAGGAACAAATGCTGGGCCTGAGGAGCAAAACGAGACCCCTGGACGCAAACCAGAGCCCGAGGAGCTAAAGCAGAGCTGGAAGAACAAAACCAGAGCCCGGGCAACAAAACCAGCCCTCGAGGAAGAAAACCAGGGCCCGAGGAAAAAAACCAGAGCCCGAGGAAGACAACCAGAGCTAGAGGAGCAAAACCACAGCTCGAGGAACAAAACCAGAGCCCGAGGAAAGAAAGCAGAGCCCGAGGAACGAAACCAGAGCCCGAGAAACAAAACCAGATCGTGAAGAACAAAAGGAGGCCCCGAGGAACAAAACCAGAGCCCGTGGAATTATACTAGAGTCCGAGGAACAAAACCAGAGGCCGAGGAAAGAAACCAGAGCCCAAGGAACAAAAACAGGTCCCGAAGAACAAAAGGAGAGTCTGAGGAAGAAAACGAGACCCCGAGGAACAAAACTAGCCCTCGAGGAAGAATACCAGAGCCCGAGGAAGAAAACCAGAGCCCGAGGAAGACAACCAGAGCTAGAGGAGCAAAACCACAGCTCGAGGAACGAAACCAGAGCCCGAGAAACAAAACCAGATCGCGAAGAACAAAAGGAGGCCCCGAGGAACAAAACCAGAGCCCGTGGAATTATACTAGAGTCCGAGGAACAAAACCAGAGCCCGAGGAAAAAACCAGAGCCTAAGGAACAAAAACAGGTCCAGAAGAACAAAAGGAGAGTCTGAGGAAGAAAACGAGACCCCGAGGAACAAAACTAGCCCTCGAGGAAGAATACCAGAGCCCGAGGAAGAAAACCAGAGCCCGAGGAAGACAACCAGAGACGGAGGAACAAATGCTGGGCCTGAGGAGCAAAACGAGACCCCTGGACGCAAACCAGAGCCCGAGGAGCTAAAGCAGAGCTGGAAGAACAAAACCAGAGCCCGGGCAACAAAACCAGCCCTCGAGGAAGAAAACCAGGGCCCGAGGAAAAAAACCAGAGCCCGAGGAAGACAACCAGAGCTAGAGGAGCAAAACCACAGCTCGAGGAACAAAACCAGAGCCCGAGGAAAGAAACCAGAGCCCGAGGAACGAAACCAGAGCCCGAGAAACAAAACCAGATCGTGAAGAACAAAAGGAGGGCCCGAGGAATAAAACCAGAGCCCGAGGAACAAAACTAGCCCTCGAGGAAGAAAACCAGAGCCCGAGGAACAAACCCAGAGCCCGAGGAAGACAACGAGAGCTAGAGGAGCAAAACCACAGCTCAAGGAACAAAACGAGCTCCCGAGGAAAGAAACCAGAGCCCGAGGAACAAAACCAGATCCCGAGGAGCAAAACCAGATCGCGAAGAACAAAAGGAGGCCCCGAGGAACAAAACCAGAGCCCGTGGAATTATACTAGAGTCCGAGGAACAAAACCAGAGCCCGAGGAAAAAAAACAGAGCCTAAGGAACAAAACCAGAGCCAATGGAACTAAACCAGAGCTCGAGGAACAAAACCAGAACCCGAGAAATTAAACCAGAGCCCGAGGAAGAAAACCAGAACCCGAGGAACAAAACCAGAGACGGAGGAACAAATGCTGGGCCTGAGGAGCAAAACGAGACCCCTGGACGCAAACCAGAGCCCGAGGAGCTAAAGCAGAGCTGGAAGAACAAAACCAGAGCCCGGGCAACAAAACCAGCCCTCGAGGAAGAAAACCAGGGCCCGAGGAAAAAAACCAGAGCCCGAGGAAGACAACCAGAGCTAGAGGAGCAAAACCACAGCTCGAGGAACAAAACCAGAGCCCGAGGAAAGAAACCAGAGCCCGAGGAACGAAACCAGAGCCCGAGAAACAAAACCAGATCGTGAAGAACAAAAGGAGGCCCCGAGGAACAAAACCAGAGCCCGTGGAATTATACTAGAGTCCGAGGAACAAAACCAGAGGCCGAGGAAAGAAACCAGAGCCCAAGGAACAAAAACAGGTCCCGAAGAACAAAAGGTGAGTCTGAGGAAGAAAACGATACCCCGAGGAACAAAACTAGCCCTCGAGGAAGAATACCAGAGCCCGAGGAAGAAAACCAGAGCCCGAGGAAGACAACCAGAGCTAGAGGAGCAAAACCACAGCTCGAGGAACAAAACCAGAGCCCGAGGAAAGAAACCAGAGCCCGAGGAAGAAAACCAGAGCCCGAGGAACAAAACCAGACCCCGAGGAACAAAACTAGCCCTCGAGGAAGAAAACCAGAGCCCGAGGAAGAAAACCAGAGCCCGAGGAAGACAACGAGAGCTAGAGGAGCAAAACCACAGCTCGAGGAACAAAACGAGCTCCCGAGGAAAGAAAACAGAGCCCGAGGAACAAAACCAGATCCCAAGGAACAAAACCAGATCGCGAAGAACAAAAGGAGGCCCCGAGGAACAAAACCAGAGCTCGTGGAATTATACTAGAGTCCGCGGAACAGAACCAGAGCCTGAGGAATAAAAACAGAGCCTGAGGAACAAAACCAGAGCCAATGGAACTAAAACAGAGCTCGAGGAACAAAACCAGAACCCGAGGAATTAAACCAGAGCCCGAGGAAGAAAACTAGAACCCAAGGAACAAAACCAGAGACCGAGGAACAAATGGTGGGCCTGAGGAACAAAACGAGACCCGTGGACCCAAAGCACAGCCCGAGGAGCTAAAGCAGAGCTGGAAGAAAAAAACCAGAGCCCGGGAAACAAAACCAGCCCTCGAGGAAGAAAACCAGAGCCCGAGGAAGAAAACCAGAGCCCGAGGAAGACAACCAGAGCTAGAGGAGAAAAACCACAGCTCGAGGAACAAAACCAGAGCCCGAGGAAAGAAACCAGAGCCCGAGGAAGAAAACCAGAGCCCGAGGAACAAAACCAGATCCCGAAGAACAAAAGGAGGGCCCGAGGAATAAAACCAGAGCCCGAGGAACAAAACTAGCCCTCGAGGAAGAAAACCAGAGCCCAAGGAACAAACCCAGAGCCCGAGGAAGACAACGAGAGCTAGAGGAGCAAAACCACAGCTCAAGGAACAAAACGAGCTCCCGAGGAAAGAAACCAGAGCCCGAGGAACAAAACCAGATCCCGAGGAGCAAAACCAGATCGCGAAGAACAAAAGGAGGCCCCAAGGAACAAAACCAGAGCCCGTGGAATTATACTAGAGTCCGAGGAACAAAACCAGAGACCGAGGAAAAAAAACAGAGCCTGAGGAACAAAAGCAGAGCCCGTGGAACTAAACCAGAGCCCGGGGAACAAAACCAGAGGCCGAGAAAAAAAAACAGGGGCAGAGGAACAAAAAAAGAGGCCGAGGAACAATACCAGAGCCCGAGAAATTAAACCAGCGCCCGAGGAAGAAAACCAGAACCCGAGGAAGAAATGGTGGGCCCGAGGAACAAAACGAGACCCGTGGACCCAAACCAGAGCCCGAGGAGCTAAAGCAGAGCTGGAAGAATAAAACCAGAGCCCGGGGAACAAAACCAGCCCTCGAGGAAGAAAACCAGGGCCCGAGGAAGAAAACCAGAGCCCGAGGAAGACAACGAGAGCTAGAGGAGCAAAACCACAGCTCGAGGAACAAATCCAGAGCCCGAGGAAAGAAAGCAGAGCCCGAGGAACGAAACCAGAGCCCGAGAAACAAAACCAGATCGCGAAGAACAAAAGGAGGCCCCGAGGAACAAAACCAGAGCCCGTGGAATTATACTAGAGTCCGAGGAACAAAACCAGAGCCCGAGGAAAAAAAACAGAGCCTAAGGAACAAAACCAGAGCCAATGGAACTAAAACAGAGCTCGAGGAACAAAACCAGAACCCGAGAAATTAAACCAGAGCCCGAGGAAGAAAATCAGAATCCGAGGAACAAAACCAGAGACGGAGGAACAAATGCTGGGCCTGAGGAGCAAAACGAGACCCGTGGACGCAAACCAGAGCCCGAGGAGCTAAAGCAGAGCTGGAAGAACAAAACCAGAGCCCGGGCAACAAAACCAGCCCTCGAGGAAGAAAACCAGAGCCCGAGGAAAAAAACCAGAGCCCGAGGAAGACAACCAGAGCTAGAGGAGCAAAACCACAGCTCGAGGAAGAAAACCAGAGCCCGAGGAAAGAAACCAGAGCCCGAGGAACGAAACCAGAGCCCGAGAAACAAAACCAGATCGTGAAGAACAAAAGGAGGACCCGAGGAACAAAACCAGAGCCCGTGGAATTATACTAGAGTCCAAGGAACAAAACCAGAGGCCGAGGAAAGAAACCAGAGCCCAAGGAACAAAAACAGGTACCGAAGAACAAAAGGAGAGTCCGAGAAAGAAAACAAGACCCCGAGGAATAAAACTAGCCCTCGAGGAAGAATACCAGAGCCCGAGGAAGAAAACCAGAGCCCGAGGAAGACAACCAGAGCTAGAGGAGCAAAACCACAGCTCGTGGAACGAAACCAGAGCCCGAGGAAAGAAACCAGAGGCCGAGGGACAAAACCAGAGCCCGAGGAACAAAAGCAGATCCCGAAGAAAAAAAGGAGGGCCCGAGGAATAAAACCAGAGCCCGAGGAACAAAACTAGCCCTCGAGGAAGAAAACCAGAGCCCGAGGAAGAAAACCAGAGCCCGAGGAAGACAACGAGAGCTAGAGGAGCAAAACCACAGCTCGAGGAACAAAACGAGCTCCCGAGGAAAGAAAACAGAGCCCGAGGAACAAAACCAGATCCCAAGGAACAAAACCAGATCGCGAAGAACAAAAGGAGGCCCCGAGGAACAAAACCAGAGCTCGTGGAATTATACTAGAGTCCGAGGAACAAAACCAGAGCCCGTGGAATTATACTAGAGTCCGAGGAACAAAACCAGAGCCCGAGGAACAAAACCAGATCCCGAAGAACAAAAGGAGGGCCCGAGGAATAAAACCAGAGCCCGAGGAACAAAACTAGCCCTCGAGGAAGAAAACCAGAGCCTGAGGAAGAAAACCAGAGCCCGAGGAAGACAACGAGAGCTAGAGGAGCAAAACCACAGCTCGAGGAACAAAACGAGCTCCCGAGGAAAGAAAACAGAGCCCGAGGAACAAAACCAGATCCCAAGGAACAAAACCAGATCGCGAAGAACAAAAGGAGGCCCCGAGGAACAAAACCAGAGCTCGTGGAATTATACTAGAGTCCGAGGAACAGAACCAGAGCCTGAGGAATAAAAACAGAGCCTGAGGAACAAAACCAGAGCCAATGGAACTAAAACAGAGCTCGAGGAACAAAACCAGAACCCGAGGAATTAAACCAGAGCCCGAGGAAGAAAACTAGAACCCGAGGAACAAAACCAGAGACCGAGGAACAAATGGTGGGCCTGAGGAACAAAACGAGACCCGTGGACCCAAAGCACAGCCCGAGGAGCTAAAGCAGAGCTGGAAGAAAAAAACCAGAGCCCGGGAAACAAAACCAGCCCTCGAGGAAGAAAACCAGAGCCCGAGGAAGAAAACCAGAGCCCGAGGAAGACAACCAGAGCTAGAGGAGCAAAACCACAGCTCGAGGAAAAAAACCAGAGCCCGAGGAAAGAAACCAGAGCCCGAGGAAGAAAACCAGAGCCCGAGGAACAAAACCAGATCCCGAAGAACAAAAGGAGGGCCCGAGGAATAAAACCAGAGCCCGAGGAACAAAACTAGCCCTCGAGGAAGAAAACCAGAGCCCAAGGAACAAACCCAGAGCCCGAGGAAGACAACGAGAGTTAGAGGAGCAAAACCACAGCTCAAGGAACAAAACGAGCTCCCGAGGAAAGAAACCAGAGCCCGAGGAACAAAACCAGATCCCGAGGAGCAAAACCAGATCGCGAAGAACAAAAGGAGGCCCCAAGGAACAAAACCAGAGCCCGTGGAATTATACTAGAGTCCGAGGAACAAAACCAGAGACCGAGGAAAAAAAACAGAGCCTGAGGAACAAAAGCAGAGCCCGTGGAACTAAACCAGAGCCCGGGGAACAAAACCAGATCGCGAAGAACAAAAGGAGGCCCCGAGGAACAAAACCAGAGCTCGTGGAATTATACTAGAGTCCGAGGAACAAAACCAGAGCCCGTGGAATTATACTAGAGTCCGAGGAACAAAACCAGAGCCCGAGGAACAAAACCAGATCCCGAAGAACAAAAGGAGGGCCCGAGGAATAAAACCAGAGCCCGAGGAACAAAACTAGCCCTCGAGGAAGAAAACCAGAGCCCGAGGAAGAAAACCAGAGCCCGAGGAAGACAACGAGAGCTAGAGGAGCAAAACCACAGCTCGAGGAACAAATCCAGAGCCCGAGGAAAGAAAGCAGAGCCCGAGGAACGAAACCAGAGCCCGAGAAACAAAACCAGATCGCGAAGAACAAAAGGAGGCCCCGAGGAACAAAACCAGAGCCCGTGGAATTATACTAGAGTCCGAGGAACAAAACCAGAGCCCGAGGAAAAAAAACAGAGCCTAAGGAACAAAACCAGAGCCAATGGAACTAAAACAGAGCTCGAGGAACAAAACCAGAACCCGAGAAATTAAACCAGAGCCCGAGGAAGAAAATCAGAACCCGAGGAAGAAAACCAGAGACGGAGGAACAAATGCTGGGCCTGAGGAGCAAAACGAGACCCGTGGACGTAAACCAGAGACCGAGGAGCTAAAGCAGAGCTGGAAGAACAAAACCAGAGCCCGGGCAACAAAACCAGCCCTTGAGGAAGAAAACCAGGGCCCGAGGAAAAAAACCAGAGCCCGAGGAAGACAACCAGAGCTAGAGGAGCAAAACCACAGCTCGAGGAAGAAAACCAGAGCCCGAGGAAAGAAAACAGAGCCCGAGGAACGAAACCAGAGCCCGAGAAACAAAACCAGATCGTGAAGAACAAAAGGAGGCCCCGAGGAACAAAACCAGAGCCCGTGGAATTATACTAGAGTCGGAGGAACAAAACCAGAGGCCGAGGAAAGAAACCAGAGCCCAAGGAACAAAAACAGGTCCCGAAGAACAAAAGGAGAGTCCGAGGAAGAAAACGAGACCCCGAGGAATAAAACTAGCCCTCGAGGAAGAATACCAGAGCCCGAGGAAGAAAACCAGAGCCCGAGAAAGACAACCAGAGCTAGAGGAGAAAAACCACAGCTCGAGGAATGAAACCAGAGCCCGAGGAAAGAAACCAGAGGCCGAGGGACAAAACCAGAGCCCGAGGAACAAAAGCAGATCCCGAAGAACAAAAGGAGGGCCCGAGGAATAAAACCAGACCCCGAGGAACAAAACTAGCCCTCGAGGAAGAAAACCAGAGCCCGAGGAAGAAAACCAGAGCCCGAGGAAGACAACGAGAGCTACAGGAGCAAAACCACAGCTCGAGGAACAAAACGAGCTCCCGAGAAAGAAAACAGAGCCCGAGGAACAAAACCAGATCCCAAGGAACAAAACCAGATCGCGAAGAACAAAAGGAGGCCCCGAGGAACAAAACCAGAGCTCGTGGAATTATACTAGAGTCCGAGGAACAAAACCAGAGCCCGTGGAATTATACTAGAGTCCGAGGAACAAAACCAGAGCCCGAGGAAAAAAACCAGAGCCTGAGGAACAAAAGCAGAGACCGTGGAACTAAACCAGAGCCCGGGGAACAAAACCAGAGGCCGAGAAAAAAAAACAGGAGCAGAGGAACAAAAAAAGAGGCCGAGGAACAATACCAGAGCCCGAGAAATTAAACCAGAGCCCGAGGAAGAAAACCAGAACCCGAGGAAGAAACGGTGGGCCCGAGGAACAAAACGAGACCCGTGGACCCAAACCAGAGCCCGAGGAGCTAAAGCAGAGCTGGAAGTACAAAACCAGAGCCCGGGCAACAAAACCAGCCCTCGAGGAAGAAAACCAGGGCCCGAGGAAGAAAACCAGAGCCCGAGGAAGCCAACGAGAGCTAGAGGAGCAAAACCACAGCTCGAGGAACAAATCCAGAGCCCGAGGAAAGAAAGCAGAGCCCGAGGAACGAAACCAGAGCCCGAGAAACAAAACCAGATCGCGAAGAACAAAAGGAGGCCCCGCGGAACAAAACCAGAGCCCGTGGAATTATACTAGAGTCCGAGGAACAAAACCAGAACCCGAGAAATTAAACCAGAGCCCGAGGAAGAAAACCAGAACCCGAGGAACAATACCAGAGATGGAGGAACAAATGCTGGGCCTGAGGAGCAAAATGAGACCCGTGGATGCAAACCAGAGACCGAGGAGCTAAAGCAGAGCTGGAAGAACAAAACCAGAGACCGGGGAAGAAAACCAGCCGTCGAGGAAGAAAACCAGAGCCCGACGAAAAAAACCAGAGCCCGAGGAAGACAACCAGAGCTAGAGGAGCAAAACCACAGCTCGAGGAACAAAACCAGAGCCCGAGGAAAGAAACCAGAGCCCGAGGAACGAAACCAGAGCCCGAGAAACAAAACCAGATCGTGAAGAACAAAAGGAGGCCCCGAGGAACAAAACCAGAGCCCGTGGAATTATACTAGAGTCCGAGGAACAAAACCAGAGGCCGAGGAAAGAAACCAGAGCCCAAGGAACAAAAACAGGTCCCGAAGAACAAAAGGAGAGTCTGAGGAAGAAAACGAGACCCCGAGGAACAAAACTAGCCCTCGAGGAAGAATACCAGAGCCCGAGGAAGAAAACCAGAGCCCGAGGAACAAAACCAGATCCTGAAGAACAAAAGGAGGGCCCGAGGAATAAAACCAGACCCCGAGGAACAAAACTAGCCCTCGAGGAAGAAAACCAGAGCCCGAGGAAGAAAACCAGAGCCCGAGGAAGACAACGAGAGCTAGAGGAGCAAAACCACAGCTCGAGGAACAAAACGAGCTCCCGAGGAAAGAAAACAGAGCCCGAGGAACAAAACCAGATCCCAAGGAACAAAACCAGATCGCGAAGAACAAAAGGAGGCCCCGAGGAACAAAACCAGAGCTCGTGGAATTATACTAGAGTCCGAGGAACAGAACCAGAGCCTGAGGAATAAAAACAGAGCCTGAGGAACAAAACCAGAGCCAATGGAACTAAAACAGAGCTCGAGGAACAAAACCAGAACCCGAGGAATTAAACCAGAGCCCGAGGAAGAAAACTAGAACCCGAGGAACAAAACCAGAGACCGAGGAACAAATGGTGGGCCTGAGGAACAAAACGAGACCCGTGGACCCAAAGCACAGCCCGAGGAGCTAAAGCAGAGCTGGAAGAAAAAAACCAGAGCCCGGGCAACAAAACCAGCCCTCGAGGAAGAAAACCAGAGCCCGAGGAAGAAAACCAGAGCCCGAGGAAGACAACCAGAGCTAGAGGAGCAAAACCACAGCTCGAGTAACAAAACAAAAGCCCGAGGAAAGAAATCAGAGCCCGAGGAACAAAACCAGATCCCGAAGAACAAAAGGAGGGCCCGAGGAATAAAACCAGAGCCCGAGGAACAAAACTAGCCCTCGAGTAAGAAAAGCTGAGCCGGAGGAAGAAACCCAGAGCCCGAGGAAGACAACGAGAGCTAGAGGAGCAAAACCACAGCTCGAGGAAAAAAACGAGCTCCCGAGGAAAGAAACCAGAGCCCGAGGAACAAACCAGATCCCGAGGAGCAAAACCAGATCGCGAAGAACAAAAGGAGGCCCCAAGGAACAAAACCAGAGCCCGTGGAATTATACTAGAGTCCGAGGAACAAAACCAGAGGCCGAGGAAAAAAAACAGAGCCTGAGGAACAAAAGCAGAGCCCGTGGAACTAAACCAGAGCCCGGGGAACAAAACCAGAGGCCGAGAAAAAATAACAGGGGCAGAGGAACAAAAAAAGAGGCCGAGGAACAATACCAGAGCCCGAGAAATTAAACCAGAGCCCGAGGAAGAAATCCAGAACCCGAGAAATTAAACCAGAGCCCGAGGAAGAAAACCAGAACCCGATGAAGAAACGGTGGGCCCGAGGAACAAAACGAGACCCTTGGAACCAAACCAGAGCCCGAGGAGCTAAAGCAGAGCTGGAAGAACAAAACCAGAGCCCGGGGAACAAAACCAGCCCTCGAGGAAGAAAACCAGGGCCCGAGGAAGAAAACCAGAGCCCGAGGAAGACAACGAGAGCTAGAGGAGCAAAACCACAGCTCGAGGAACAAATCCAGAGCCCGAGGAAAGAAAGCAGAGCCCGAGGAACGAAACCATAGCCCGAGAAACAAAACCAGATCCCGAAGAACAAAAGGAGGGCCCGAGGAATAAAACCAGAGCCCGAGGAACAAAACTAGCCCTCGAGGAAGAAAACCAGAGCCCAAGGAACAAACCCAGAGCCCGAGGAAGACAACGAGAGCTAGAGGAGCAAAACCACAGCTCAAGGAACAAAACGAGCTCCCGAGGAAAGAAACCAGAGCCCGAGGAACAAAACCAGATCCCGAGGAGCAAAACCAGATCGCGAAGAACAAAAGGAGGCCCCAAGGAACAAAACCAGAGCCCGTGGAATTATACTAGAGTCCGAGGAACAAAACCAGAGACCGAGGAAAAAAAACAGAGCCTGAGGAACAAAAGCAGAGCCCGTGGAACTAAACCAGAGCCCGGGGAACAAAACCAGAGGCCGAGAAAAAAAACAGGGGCAGAGGAACCAAAAAAGAGGCCGAGGAACAATACCAGAGCCCGAGAAATTAAACCAGCGCCCGAGGAAGAAAACCAGAACCCGAGGAAGAAATGGTGGGCCCGAGGAACAAAACGAGACCCGTGGACCCAAACCAGAGCCCGAGGAGCTAAAGCAGAGCTGGAAGAATAAAACCAGAGCCCGGGGAACAAAACCAGCCCTCGAGGAAGAAAACCAGGGCCCGAGGAAGAAAACCAGAGCCCGAGGAAGACAACGAGAGCTAGAGGAGCAAAACCACAGCTCGAGGAACAAATCCAGAGCCCGAGGAAAGAAAGCAGAGCCCGAGGAACGAAACCAGAGCCCGAGAAACAAAACCAGATCGCGAAGAACAAAAGGAGGCCCCGAGGAACAAAACCAGAGCCCGTGGAATTATACTAGAGTCCGAGGAACAAAACCAGAGCCCGAGGAAAAAAAACAGAGCCTAAGGAACAAAACCAGAGCCAATGGAACTAAAACAGAGCTCGAGGAACAAAACCAGAACCCGAGAAATTAAACCAGAGCCCGAGGAAGAAAATCAGAATCCGAGGAACAAAACCAGAGACGGAGGAACAAATGCTGGGCCTGAGGAGCAAAACGAGACCCGTGGACGCAAACCAGAGCCCGAGGAGCTAAAGCAGAGCTGGAAGAACAAAACCAGAGCCCGGGCAACAAAACCAGCCCTCGAGGAAGAAAACCAGAGCCCGAGGAAAAAAACCAGAGCCCGAGGAAGACAACCAGAGCTAGAGGAGCAAAACCACAGCTCGAGGAAGAAAACCAGAGCCCGAGGAAAGAAACCAGAGCCCGAGGAACGAAACCAGAGCCCGAGAAACAAAACCAGATCGTGAAGAACAAAAGGAGGACCCGAGGAACAAAACCAGAGCCCGTGGAATTATACTAGAGTCCAAGGAACAAAACCAGAGGCCGAGGAAAGAAACCAGAGCCCAAGGAACAAAAACAGGTACCGAAGAACAAAAGGAGAGTCCGAGAAAGAAAACAAGACCCCGAGGAATAAAACTAGCCCTCGAGGAAGAATACCAGAGCCCGAGGAAGAAAACCAGAGCCCGAGGAAGACAACCAGAGCTAGAGGAGCAAAACCACAGCTCGTGGAACGAAACCAGAGCCCGAGGAAAGAAACCAGAGGCCGAGGGACAAAACCAGAGCCCGAGGAACAAAAGCAGATCCCGAAGAAAAAAAGGAGGGCCCGAGGAATAAAACCAGAGCCCGAGGAACAAAACTAGCCCTCGAGGAAGAAAACCAGAGCCCGAGGAAGAAAACCAGAGCCCGAGGAAGACAACGAGAGCTAGAGGAGCAAAACCACAGCTCGAGGAACAAAACGAGCTCCCGAGGAAAGAAAACAGAGCCCGAGGAACAAAACCAGATCCCAAGGAACAAAACCAGATCGCGAAGAACAAAAGGAGGCCCCGAGGAACAAAACCAGAGCTCGTGGAATTATACTAGAGTCCGAGGAACAAAACCAGAGCCCGTGGAATTATACTAGAGTCCGAGGAACAAAACCAGAGCCCGAGGAACAAAACCAGATCCCGAAGAACAAAAGGAGGGCCCGAGGAATAAAACCAGAGCCCGAGGAACAAAACTAGCCCTCGAGGAAGAAAACCAGAGCCTGAGGAAGAAAACCAGAGCCCGAGGAAGACAACGAGAGCTAGAGGAGCAAAACCACAGCTCGAGGAACAAAACGAGCTCCCGAGGAAAGAAAACAGAGCCCGAGGAACAAAACCAGATCCCAAGGAACAAAACCAGATCGCGAAGAACAAAAGGAGGCCCCGAGGAACAAAACCAGAGCTCGTGGAATTATACTAGAGTCCGAGGAACAAAACCAGAGACCGAGGAAAAAAAACAGAGCCTGAGGAACAAAAGCAGAGCCCGTGGAACTAAACCAGAGCCCGGGGAACAAAACCAGATCGCGAAGAACAAAAGGAGGCCCCGAGGAACAAAACCAGAGCTCGTGGAATTATACTAGAGTCCGAGGAACAAAACCAGAGCCCGTGGAATTATACTAGAGTCCGAGGAACAAAACCAGAGCCCGAGGAACAAAACCAGATCCCGAAGAACAAAAGGAGGGCCCGAGGAATAAAACCAGAGCCCGAGGAACAAAACTAGCCCTCGAGGAAGAAAACCAGAGCCCGAGGAAGAAAACCAGAGCCCGAGGAAGACAACGAGAGCTAGAGGAGCAAAACCACAGCTCGAGGAACAAATCCAGAGCCCGAGGAAAGAAAGCAGAGCCCGAGGAACGAAACCAGAGCCCGAGAAACAAAACCAGATCGCGAAGAACAAAAGGAGGCCCCGAGGAACAAAACCAGAGCCCGTGGAATTATACTAGAGTCCGAGGAACAAAACCAGAGCCCGAGGAAAAAAAACAGAGCCTAAGGAACAAAACCAGAGCCAATGGAACTAAAACAGAGCTCGAGGAACAAAACCAGAACCCGAGAAATTAAACCAGAGCCCGAGGAAGAAAATCAGAACCCGAGGAAGAAAACCAGAGACGGAGGAACAAATGCTGGGCCTGAGGAGCAAAACGAGACCCGTGGACGTAAACCAGAGACCGAGGAGCTAAAGCAGAGCTGGAAGAACAAAACCAGAGCCCGGGCAACAAAACCAGCCCTTGAGGAAGAAAACCAGGGCCCGAGGAAAAAAACCAGAGCCCGAGGAAGACAACCAGAGCTAGAGGAGCAAAACCACAGCTCGAGGAAGAAAACCAGAGCCCGAGGAAAGAAAACAGAGCCCGAGGAACGAAACCAGAGCCCGAGAAACAAAACCAGATCGTGAAGAACAAAAGGAGGCCCCGAGGAACAAAACCAGAGCCCGTGGAATTATACTAGAGTCCAAGGAACAAAACCAGAGGCCGAGGAAAGAAACCAGAGCCCAAGGAACAAAAACAGGTCCCGAAGAACAAAAGGAGAGTCCGAGGAAGAAAACGAGACCCCGAGGAATAAAACTAGCCCTCGAGGAAGAATACCAGAGCCCGAGGAAGAAAACCAGAGCCCGAGAAAGACAACCAGAGCTAGAGGAGAAAAACCACAGCTCGAGGAATGAAACCAGAGCCCGAGGAAAGAAACCAGAGGCCGAGGGACAAAACCAGAGCCCGAGGAACAAAAGCAGATCCCGAAGAACAAAAGGAGGGCCCGAGGAATAAAACCAGACCCCGAGGAACAAAACTAGCCCTCGAGGAAGAAAACCAGAGCCCGAGGAAGAAAACCAGAGCCCGAGGAAGACAACGAGAGCTACAGGAGCAAAACCACAGCTCGAGGAACAAAACGAGCTCCCGAGAAAGAAACCAGAGCCCGAGGAACAAAACCAGATCCCAAGGAACAAAACCAGATCGCGAAGAACAAAAGGAGGCCCCGAGGAACAAAACCAGAGCTCGTGGAATTATACTAGAGTCCGAGGAACAAAACCAGAGCCCGTGGAATTATACTAGAGTCCGAGGAACAAAACCAGAGCCCGAGGAAAAAAACCAGAGCCTGAGGAACAAAAGCAGAGACCGTGGAACTAAACCAGAGCCCGGGGAACAAAACCAGAGGCCGAGAAAAAAAAACAGGAGCAGAGGAACAAAAAAAGAGGCCGAGGAACAATACCAGAGCCCGAGAAATTAAACCAGAGCCCGAGGAAGAAAACCAGAACCCGAGGAAGAAACGGTGGGCCCGAGGAACAAAACGAGACCCGTGGACCCAAACCAGAGCCCGAGGAGCTAAAGCAGAGCTGGAAGTACAAAACCAGAGCCCGGGCAACAAAACCAGCCCTCGAGGAAGAAAACCAGGGCCCGAGGAAGAAAACCAGAGCCCGAGGAAGCCAACGAGAGCTAGAGGAGCAAAACCACAGCTCGAGGAACAAATCCAGAGCCCGAGGAAAGAAAGCAGAGCCCGAGGAACGAAACCAGAGCCCGAGAAACAAAACCAGATCGCGAAGAACAAAAGGAGGCCCCGCGGAACAAAACCAGAGCCCGTGGAATTATACTAGAGTCCGAGGAACAAAACCAGAACCCGAGAAATTAAACCAGAGCCCGAGGAAGAAAACCAGAACCCGAGGAACAATACCAGAGATGGAGGAACAAATGCTGGGCCTGAGGAGCAAAATGAGACCCGTGGATGCAAACCAGAGACCGAGGAGCTAAAGCAGAGCTGGAAGAACAAAACCAGAGACCGGGGAAGAAAACCAGCCGTCGAGGAAGAAAACCAGAGCCCGACGAAAAAAACCAGAGCCCGAGGAAGACAACCAGAGCTAGAGGAGCAAAACCACAGCTCGAGGAACAAAACCAGAGCCCGAGGAAAGAAACCAGAGCCCGAGGAACGAAACCAGAGCCCGAGAAACAAAACCAGATCGTGAAGAACAAAAGGAGGCCCCGAGGAACAAAACCAGAGCCCGTGGAATTATACTAGAGTCCGAGGAACAAAACCAGAGGCCGAGGAAAGAAACCAGAGCCCAAGGAACAAAAACAGGTCCCGAAGAACAAAAGGAGAGTCTGAGGAAGAAAACGAGACCCCGAGGAACAAAACTAGCCCTCGAGGAAGAATACCAGAGCCCGAGGAAGAAAACCAGAGCCCGAGGAACAAAACCAGATCCTGAAGAACAAAAGGAGGGCCCGAGGAATAAAACCAGACCCCGAGGAACAAAACTAGCCCTCGAGGAAGAAAACCAGAGCCCGAGGAAGAAAACCAGAGCCCGAGGAAGACAACGAGAGCTAGAGGAGCAAAACCACAGCTCGAGGAACAAAACGAGCTCCCGAGGAAAGAAAACAGAGCCCGAGGAACAAAACCAGATCCCAAGGAACAAAACCAGATCGCGAAGAACAAAAGGAGGCCCCGAGGAACAAAACCAGAGCTCGTGGAATTATACTAGAGTCCGAGGAACAGAACCAGAGCCTGAGGAATAAAAACAGAGCCTGAGGAACAAAACCAGAGCCAATGGAACTAAAACAGAGCTCGAGGAACAAAACCAGAACCCGAGGAATTAAACCAGAGCCCGAGGAAGAAAACTAGAACCCGAGGAACAAAACCAGAGACCGAGGAACAAATGGTGGGCCTGAGGAACAAAACGAGACCCGTGGACCCAAAGCACAGCCCGAGGAGCTAAAGCAGAGCTGGAAGAAAAAAACCAGAGCCCGGGCAACAAAACCAGCCCTCGAGGAAGAAAACCAGAGCCCGAGGAAGAAAACCAGAGCCCGAGGAAGACAACCAGAGCTAGAGGAGCAAAACCACAGCTCGAGTAACAAAACAAAAGCCCGAGGAAAGAAATCAGAGCCCGAGGAACAAAACCAGATCCCGAAGAACAAAAGGAGGGCCCGAGGAATAAAACCAGAGCCCGAGGAACAAAACTAGCCCTCGAGTAAGAAAAGCTGAGCCGGAGGAAGAAACCCAGAGCCCGAGGAAGACAACGAGAGCTAGAGGAGCAAAACCACAGCTCGAGGAAAAAAACGAGCTCCCGAGGAAAGAAACCAGAGCCCGAGGAACAAACCAGATCCCGAGGAGCAAAACCAGATCGCGAAGAACAAAAGGAGGCCCCAAGGAACAAAACCAGAGCCCGTGGAATTATACTAGAGTCCGAGGAACAAAACCAGAGGCCGAGGAAAAAAAACAGAGCCTGAGGAACAAAAGCAGAGCCCGTGGAACTAAACCAGAGCCCGGGGAACAAAACCAGAGGCCGAGAAAAAATAACAGGGGCAGAGGAACAAAAAAAGAGGCCGAGGAACAATACCAGAGCCCGAGAAATTAAACCAGAGCCCGAGGAAGAAATCCAGAACCCGAGAAATTAAACCAGAGCCCGAGGAAGAAAACCAGAACCCGATGAAGAAACGGTGGGCCCGAGGAACAAAACAAGACCCTTGGAACCAAACCAGAGCCCGAGGAGCTAAAGCAGAGCTGGAAGAACAAAACCAGAGCCCGGGGAACAAAACCAGCCCTCGAGGAAGAAAACCAGGGCCCGAGGAAGAAAACCAGAGCCCGAGGAAGACAACGAGAGCTAGAGGAGCAAAACCACAGCTCGAGGAACAAATCCAGAGCCCGAGGAAAGAAAGCAGAGCCCGAGGAACGAAACCATAGCCCGAGAAACAAAACCAGATCGCGAAGAACAAAAGGAGGCCCCGAGGAACAAAACCAGAGCCCGTGGAATTATACTAGAGTCCGAGGAACAAAACCAGAACCCGAGAAATTAAACCAGAGCCCGAGGAAGAAAACCAGAACCCGAGGAACAAAACCAGAGACGGAGGAACAAATGCTGGGCCTGAGGAGCAAAATGAGACCCGTGGATGCAAACCAGAGCCCGAGGAGCTAAAGCAGAGCTGGAAGAACAAAACCAGAGCCCGGGCAACAAAACCAGCCCTCGAGGAAGAAAACCAGAGCCCGAGGAAAAAAACCAGAGCCCGAGGAAGACAACCAGAGCCCGAGGAACAAAACCAGATCCCGAAGAACAAAAGGAGGGCCCGGGGAATAAAACCAGAGCCCGAGGAACGAAACCAGAGCCCGAGAAACAAAACCAGATCGTGAAAAACAAAAGGAGGCCCCGAGGAACAAAACCAGAGCCCGTGGAATTATACTAGAGTCGGAGGAACAAAACCAGAGGCCGAGGAAAGAAACCAGAGCCCAAGGAACAAAAACAGGTCCCGAAGAACAAAAGGAGAGTCTGAGGAAGAAAACGAGACCCCGAGGAACAAAACTAGCCCTCGAGGAAGAATACCAGAGCCCGAGGAAGAAAACCAGAGCCCGAGGAAGACAACCAGAGCTAGAGGAGCAAAACCACAGCTCGAGGAACAAAACCAGAGCCCGAGGAAAGAAACCAGAGCCCGAGGAAGAAAACCAGAGCCCGAGGAACAAAACCAGATCCCGAAGAACAAAAGGAGGGCCCGAGGAAAGAAACCACAGCCCGAGGAACAAAACCAGATCCCGAGGAGCAAAACCAGATCGCGAAGAACAAAAGGAGGCCCCAAGGAACAAAACCAGAGCCCGTGGAATTATACTAGAGTCCGAGGAACAAAACCAGAGACCGAGGAAAAAAAACAGAGCCTGAGGAACAAAAGCAGAGCCCGTGGAACTAAACCAGAGCCCGGGGAACAAAACCAGAGGCCGAGAAAAAAAAACAGGGGCAGAGGAACAAAAAAAGAGGCCGAGGAACAATACCAGAGCCCGAGAAATTAAACCAGCGCCCGAGGAAGAAAACCAGAACCCGAGGAAGAAATGGTGGGCCCGAGGAACAAAACGAGACCCGTGGACCCAAACCAGAGCCCGAGGAGCTAAAGCAGAGCTGGAAGTACAAAACCAGAGCCCGGGCAACAAAACCAGCCCTCGAGGAAGAAAACCAGGGCCCGAGGAAGAAAACCAGAGCCCGAGGAAGACAACGAGAGCTAGAGGAGCAAAACCACAGCTCGAGGAACAAATCCAGAGCCCGAGGAAAGAAAGCAGAGCCCGAGGAACGAAACCAGAGCCCGAGAAACAAAACCAGATCGCGGAGAACAAAAGGAGGCCCCGAGGAACAAAACCAGAGCCCGTGGAATTATACTAGAGTCCGAGGAACAAAACCAGAGCCCGAGGAAAAAAAACAGAGCCTAAGGAACAAAACCAGAGCCAATGGAACTAAAGCAGAGCTCGAGGAACAAAACCAGAGCCCGAGGAACAAAAACAGGTCCCGAAGAACAAAAGGAGAGTCTGAGGAAGAAAACGAGACCCCGAGGAACAAAACTAGCCCTCGAGGAAGAATACCAGAGCCCGAGGAAGACAACGAGAGCTAGAGGAGCAAAACCACAGCTCAAGGAACAAAACGAGCTCCCGAGGAAAGAAACCAGAGCCCGAGGAACAAAACCAATTCCCGAGGAGCAAAACCAGATCGCGAAGAACAAAAGGAGGCCCCAAGGAACAAAACCAGAGCCCGTGGAATTATACTAGAGTCCGAGGAACAAAACCAGAGCCCGAGGAAAAAAAACAGAGCCTGAGGAACAATACCAGAGCCCGAGAAATTAAACCAGAGCCCGAGGAAGAAAACCAGAGCCCGAGGAAGACAACGAGAGCTAGAGGAGCAAAACCACAGCTCGAGGAACAAATCCAGAGCCCGAGGAAAGAAAGCAGAGCCCGAGGAACGAAACCAGAGCCCGAGAAACAAAACCAGATCGCGAAGAACAAAAGGAGGCCCCGAGGAACAAAACCAGAGCCCGTGGAATTATACTAGAGTCCAAGGAACAAAACCAGAACCCGAGAAATTAAACCAGAGCCCGAGGAAGAAAACCAGAACCCGAGGAACAAAACCAGAGACGGAGGAACAAATGCTGGGCCTGAGGAGCAAAACGAGACCCGTGGACGCAAACCAGAGCCCGAGGAGCTAAAGCAGAGCTGGAAGAACAAAACCAGAGACCGGGGAAGAAAACCAGCCCTCGAGGAAGAAAACCATAGCCCGAGGAAGAAAACCAGAGCCCGAGGAAGACAACCAGAGCTAGAGGAGCAAAACCACAGCTCGAGGAAGAAAACCAGAGCCCGAGGAAAGAAAGCAGAGCCCGAGGAACGAAACCAGAGCCCGAGAAACAAAACCAGATCGTGAAGAACAAAAGTAGGCCCCGAGGAACAAAACCAGAGCCCGTGGAATTATACTAGAGTCCGAGGAACAAAACCAGAGGCCGAGGAAAGAAACCAGAGCCCAAGGAACAAAAACAGGTCCCGAAGAACAAAAGGAGAGTCTGAGGAAGAAAACGAGACCCCGAGGAACAAAACTAGCCCTCGAGGAAGAATACCAGAGCCCGAGGAAGAAAACCAGAGCCCGAGGAAGACAACCAGAGCTAGAGGAGCAAAACCACAGCTCGAGGAACAAAACCAGAGCCCGAGGAAAGAAACCAGAGCCCGAGGAAGAAAACCAGAGCCCGAGGAACAAAACCAGATCCCGAAGAACAAAAGGAGGGCCCGAGGAATAAAACCAGACCCCGAGGAACAAAACTAGCCCTCGAGGAAGAAAACCAGAGCCCGAGGAAGAAAACCAGAGCCCGAGGAAGACAACAAGAGCTAGAGGAGCAAAACCACAGCTCGAGGAACAAAACGAGCTCCCGAGGAAAGAAAACAGAGCCCGAGGAACAAAACCAGATCCCAAGGAACAAAACCAGATCGCGAAGAACAAAAGGAGGCCCCGAGGAACAAAACCAGAGCTCGTGGAATTATACTAGAGTCCGAGGAACAGAACCAGAGCCTGAGGAATAAAAACAGAGCCTGAGGAACAAAACCAGAGCCAATGGAACTAAAACAGAGCTCGAGGAACAAAACCAGAACCCGAGGAATTAAACCAGAGCCCGAGGAAGAAAACTAGAACCCGAGGAACAAAACCAGAGACCGAGGAACAAATGGTGGGCCTGAGGAACAAAACGAGACCTGTGGACCCAAAGCACAGCCCGAGGAGCTAAAGCAGAGCTGGAAGAAAAAAACCAGAGTCCGGGCAACAAAACCAGCCCTCGAGGAAGAAAACCAGAGCCCGAGGAAGACAACCAGAGCCCGAGGAAGACAACCAGAGCTAGAGGAGCAAAACCACAGCTCGAGGAACAAAACCAGAGCCCGAGGAAAGAAACCAGAGCCCGAGGAAGAAAACCAGATCCCGAGGAACAAAACCAGATCCCGAAGAACAAAAGGAGGGCCCGAGGAATAAAACCAGAGCCCGAGGAACAAAACTAGCCCTCGAGGAAGAAAACCAGAGCCCGAGGAACAAACCCAGAGCCCGAGGAAGACAGTGAGAGCTAGAGGAGCAAAACCACAGCTCAAGGAACAAAACGAGCTCCCGAGGAAAGAAAACAGAGCCCGAGGAACAAAACCAGATCCCGAGGAGCAAAACCAGATCGCGAAGAACAAAAGGAGGCCCCAAGGAACAAAACCAGAGCCCGTGGAATTATACTAGCGTCCGAGGAACAAAACCAGAGCCCGAGGAAAAAAAACAGAGCCTGAGGAACAAAAGCAGAGCCCGTGGAACTAAACCAGAGCCCGGGGAACAAAACCAGAGGCCGAGAAAAAAAAACAGGGGCAGAGGAACAAAAAAAGAGGCCGAGGAACAATACCAGAGCCCGAGAAATTAAACCAGAGCCCGAGGAAGAAAACCAGAACCCGAGGAAGAAACGGTGGGCCCGAGGAACAAAACGAGACCCGTGGACCCAAACCAGAGCCCGAGGAGCTAAAGCAGAGCTGGAAGTACAAAACCAGAGCCCGGGCAACAAAACCAGCCCTCGAGGAAGAAAACCAGGGCCCGAGGAAGAAAACCAGAGCCCGAGGAAGACAACGAGAGCTAGAGGAGCAAAACCACAGCTCGAGGAACAAATCCAGAGCCCGAGGAAAGAAAGCAGAGCCCGAGGAACGAAACCAGAGCCCGAGAAACAAAACCAGATCGCGAAGAACAAAAGGAGGCCCCGAGGAACAAAACCAGAGCCCGTGGAATTATACTAGAGTCCGAGGAACAAAACCAGAACCCGAGAAATTAAACCAGAGCCCGAGGAAGAAAACCAGAACCCGAGGAACAAAACCAGAGACGGAGGAACAAATACTGGGCCTGAGGAGCAAAATGAGACCCGTGGACGCAAACCAGAGCCCGAGGAGCTAAAGCAGAGCTGGAAGAACAAAACGAGAGCCCGGGCAACAAAACCAGCCCTCGAGGAAGAAAACCAGAGCCCGAGGAAAAAAAACAGAGCCCGAGGAAGACAACCAGAGCTAGAGGAGCAAAACCACAGCTCGAGGAAGAAAACCAGAGCCCGAGGAAAGAAACCAGAGCCCGAGGAACGAAACCAGAGCCCGAGAAACAAAACCAGATCGTGAAGAACAAAAGGAGGCCCCGAGGAACAAAACCAGAGCCCGTGGAATTATATTAGAGTACGAGGAACAAAACCAGAGGCCGAGGAAAGAAACCAGAGCCCAAGGAACAAAAACAGGTCCAGAAGAACAAAAGGAGAGTCTGAGGAAGAAAACGAGACCCCGAGGAACAAAACTAGCCCTCGAGGAAGAATACCAGAGCCCGAGGAAGAAAACCAGAGCCCGAGGAAGACAACCAGAGCTAGAGGAGCAAAACCACAGCTCGAGGAACAAAACCAGAGCCCGAGGAAAGAAACCAGAGCCCGAGGAAGAAAACCAGAGCCCGAGGAACAAAACCAGATCCCGAAGAACAAAAGGAGGGCCCGAGGAATAAAACCAGACCCCGAGGAACAAAACTAGCCATCGAGGAAGAAAACCAGAGCCCGAGGAAGAAAACCAGAGCCCGAGGAAGACAACAAGAGCTAGAGGAGCAAAACCACAGCTCGAGGAACAAAACGAGCTCCCGAGGAAAGAAACCAGAGCCCGAGGAAAAAAAACAGATCCCGAAAGCAAAACCAGATCGCGAAGAACAAAAGGAGGGCCCGAGGAATAAAACCAGACCCCGAGGAACAAAAATAGCCATCGAGGAAGAAAACCAGAGCCCGAGGAAGAAAACCAGAGCCCGAGGAAGACAACCAGAGCTAGAGGAGCAAAACCACAGCTCGTGGAACAGAACCAGAGCCCGAGGAAAGAAACCAGAGCACGAGGAAGGAAACCAGAGCCCGAGGAACAAAACCAGATCCCGAAGAACAAAAGGAGGGCCCGAGGAATAAAACCAGACCCCGAGGAACAAAACTAGCCATCGAGGAAGAAAACCAGAGCCCGAGGAAGAAAACCAGAGCCCGAGGAAGACAACAAGAGCTAGAGGAGCAAAACCACAGCTCGAGGAACAAATCCAGAGCCCGAGGAAAGAAAGCAGAGCCCGAGGAACGAAACCAGAGCCCGAGAAACAAAACCAGATCGCGAAGAACAAAAGGAGGCCCCGAGGAAAAAAACCAGAGCCCGTGGAATTATACTAGAGTCCGAGGAACAAAACCAGAGGCCGAGGAAAGAAACCATAGCCCAAGGAACAAAAACAGGTCCCGAAGAACAAAAGGAGAGTCCGAGGAAGAAAACTAGACCCCGAGGAACAAAACTAGCCATCGAGGAAGAAAACCAGAGCCCGAGGAAGACAACCAGAGCCCGAGGAAGACAACCAGAGCTAGAGGAGCAAAACCACAGCTCGAGGAACAAAACCAGAGCCCGAGGAAAGAAACCAGAGCCCGAGGAACAAAACCAGATCCCGAGGAACAAAACCAGATCGCGAAGAACAAAAGGAGGCCCCGAGGAACAAAACCAGAGCCCGTGGAATTATACTAGAATCCGAGGAACAGAACCAGAGCCCGAGGAATAAAAACAGAGCCTGAGGAACAAAACCAGAGCCAATGGAACTAAAACAGAGCTCGAGGAACAAAACCAGAGCCCGAGGAAAGAAACCAGAGCCCGAGGAAGAAAACCAGATCCTGAGGAACAAAACCAGATCGCGAAGAACAAAAGGAGGGCCCGAGGAATAAAACCAGAGCCCAAGGAACAAAACTAGCCCTCGAGTAAGAAAAGCTGAGCCCGAGGAACAAAACCAGAGCCCGAGGAAGACAACGAGAGCTAGAGGAGCAAAACCACAGCTCAAGGAACAAAACGAGCTCCCGAGGAAAGAAACCAGAGCCCGAGGAAAAAAAACAGATCCCGAGGAGCAAAACCAGATCGCGAAGAACAAAAGGAGGCCCCAAGGAACAAAACCAGAGCCCGTGGAATTATAATAGAGTCCGAGGAACAAAACCAGAGACCGAGGAAAAAAAACAGAGCCTGAGGAACAAAAGCAGAGCCCGTGGAACTAAACCAGAGCCCGGGGAACAAAACCAGAGGCCGAGAAATTAAACCAGAGCCCGAGGAAGAAAACCAGAACCTGAGGAAGAAACGGTGGGCCCGAGGAACAAAACGAGACCCGTGGACCCAAACCAGAGCCCGAGGAGCTAAAGCAGAGCTGGAAGAACAAAACCAGAGCCCGGGGAATAAAACCAGCCCTCGAGGAAGAAAACCAGAGCCCGAGGAAGAAAACCAGAGCCCGAGGAAGACAACCAGACGTAGAGGAGCAAAACCACAGCTCGAGGAACAAATCCAGAGCCCGAGGAAAGAAAGCAGAGCCCGAGGAACGAAACCAGAGCCCGAGAAACAAAACCAGATTGCGAAGAACAAAAGGAGGCCCCGAGGAACAAAACCAGAGCCCGTGGAATTATACTAGAGTCCGAGGAACAGAACCAGAGCCCGAGGAAAAAAACCAGAGCCTAAGGAACAAAACCAGAGCCAATGGAACTAAAACAGAGCTCGAGGAACAAAACCAGAACCCGAGGAATTAAACTAGAGCCCGAGGAAGAAAACTAGAACCCGAGGAACAAAACCAGACACCGAGGAACAAATGGTGGGCCTGAGGAACAAAACGAGACCCGTGGACCCAAAGCACAGCCCGAGGAGCTAAAGCAGAGCTGGAAGCACAAAAGCAGATCCTGGGCAACAAAACCACCCCTCGAGGAAGAAAACCAGAGCCGAGGAAGGAAACCAGAGCCCGAGGAAGACAACGAGAGCTAGAGGAGCAAAACCACAGCTCGAGGAACAAAACCAGAGCCCGAGGAAAGAAACCAGAGCCTGAGGAACGAAACCAGATCCCGAGGAACAAAACCAGATCGCGAAGAACAAAAGGAGGGCCCGAGGAATAAAACCAGAGCCCGAGGAACAAAACTATCCCTCGAGGAATAATACCAGAGCCCGAGGAAGACAACGAGAGCTAGAGGAGCAAAACCACAGCTCGAGGAACAAAACCAGAGCCCGAGGAAAGAAACCGGAGCCCGAGGAAGAAAACGAGACCCGAGGAACAAAACCAGATCCTGAAGAACAAAAGGAGGGCCCGAGGAATAAAACCAGAGCCCGAGGAACAAAACTAGCCATCGAGGAAGAAAATCAGAGCCCGAGGAAGAAAACCAGAGCCCGAGGAAGACAACGAGAGCTAGAGGAGCAAAACCACAGCTCGAGGAACAAATCCAGAGCCCGAGGAAAGAAACCAGAGCCCGAGGAACAAAACCAGATCCCGAGGAGGAAAACCAGATCGCGAAGAACAAAACCGCCCCAAGGAACAAAACCAGAGCCCGTGGAATTATACTAGAGTCCGCGGAACAAAACCAGAGCCTGAGGAAAAAAACCAGAGCCTGAGGAACAAAAGCAGAGCCCGTGGAACTAAACCAGAGCCCGGGGAACAAAACCAGAGACCGAGAAAAAAAAGCAGGGGCAGAGGAACAAAAAAAGAGGCCGAGGAACAATACCAGAGCCCGAGGAAGAAAACCAGAGCCCGAGGAATAAAACCAGAGACCGAGGAAGAAATGGTGGGCCCGAGGAACAAAACGAGACCCGTGGACCCAAACCAGAGCCCGAGGAGCAAAAGCAGAGCTGGAAGAACAAAACCAGAGCCCGGGGAACAAAACCAGCCCTCGAGGAAGAAAACCAGAGCCCGAGGAAGACAACCAGAGCTAGAGGAGCAAAACCACAGCTCGAGGAACAAAACCAGAGCCCGAGGAAAGAAACTGGAGCCCGAGGAACAAAACCAGATCCCAAAGAACAAAAGGAGGGTCCGAGGAATAAAACGAGACCCCGAGGAACAAAACTAGCCCTCGAGGAATAATACCAGAGCCTGAGGAAGACAACCAGAGCTAGAGGAGCAAAACCACAGCTCGAGGAACAAAACCAGAGCCCGAGGAAAGAAACCAGAGCCCGAGGAAGAAAACCAGAGCCCGAGGAACAAAACCAGATCCCGAAGAACAAAAGGAGGGCCCGAGGAATAAAACCAGACCCCGAGGAACAAAACTAGCCATCGAGGAAGAAAACCAGAGCCCGAGGAAGAAAACCAGAGCCCGAGGAAGACAACAAGAGCTAGAGGAGCAAAACCACAGCTCGAGGAACAAAACGAGCTCCCGAGGAAAGAAAACAGAGCCCGAGGAACAAAACCAGATCCCAAGGAACAAAACCAGATCGCGAAGAACAAAAGGAGGCCCCGAGGAACAAAACCAGAGCTCGTGGAATTATACTAGAGTCCGAGGAACAGAACCAGAGCCTGAGGAATAAAAACAGAGCCTGAGGAACAAAACCAGAGCCAATGGAACTAAAACAGAGCTCGAGGAACAAAACCAGAACCCGAGGAATTAAACCAGAGCCCGAGGAAGAAAACTAGAACCCGAGGAACAAAACCAGAGGCCGAGGAACAAATGGTGGGCCTGAGGAACAAAACGAGACCCGTGGACCCAAACCAGAGCCCGAGGAGCAAAAGCAGAGCTGGAAGAACAAAACCAGAGCCCGGGCAATAAAACCAGCCCTCGAGGAAGAAAACCAGAGCCCAAGAAAGAAAACCAGAGCCCGAGGAAGACAACCAGAGCTAGAGGAGCAAAACCACAGCTCGAGGAACAGAACCAGAGCCCGAGGAAAGAAACCAGAGCCCAAGGAACAAAAACAGATCCCGAAGAACAAAAGGAGGGTCCGAGGAATAAAACCAGAGCCCGAGGAACAAAACTAGCCCTCGAGGAAGAATACCAGAGCCCGAGGAAGAAAACCAGAGCCCGAGGAAGACAACGAGAGCTAGAGGAGCAAAACCACAGGTCGAGGAACAAAACCAGAGCCCGAGGAAAGAAACCAGAGCCCGAGGAACAAAACCAGATCCCAAGGAACAAAACCAGATCGCGAAGAACAAAAGGAGGCCCCGAGGAACAAAACCAGAGCCCGTGGAATTATACTAGAGTCCGAGGAACAGAACCAGAGCCCGAGGAATAAAAACAGAGCCTGAGGAACAAAACCAGAGCCAATGGAACTAAAACAGAGCTCGAGGAACAAAACCAGAACCCGAGGAATTAAACCAGAGCCCGAGGAAGAAAACTAGAACCCGAGGAACAAAACCAGAGACCGAGGAACAAATGGTGGGCCTGAGGAACAAAACGAGACCCGTGGACCCAAAGCACAGCCCGAGGAGCTAAAGCAGAGCTGGAAGAAAAAAACCAGAGCCCGGGCAACAAAACCAGCCCTCGAGGAAGAAAACCAGAGCCCGAGGAAGAAAACCAGAGCCCGAGGAAGACAACCAGAGCTAGAGGAGCAAAACCACAGCTCGAGGAACAAAACCAGAGCCCGAGGAAAGAAACCAGAGCCCGAGGAAGAAAACCAGATCCCGAGGAACAAAACCAGATCCCGAAGAACAAAAGGAGGGCCCGAGGAATAAAACCAGAGCCCAAGGAACAAAACTAGCCCTCGAGTAAGAAAAGCTGAGCCCGAGGAACAAAACCAGAGCCCGAGGAAGACAACGAGAGCTAGAGGAGCAAAACCACAGCTCAAGGAACAAAACGAGCTCCCGAGGAAAGAAACCAGAGCCCGAGGAAAAAA
The DNA here is from genome assembly GCF_964195595.1 of Calonectris borealis. Classification (NCBI taxonomy): domain Eukaryota; kingdom Metazoa; phylum Chordata; class Aves; order Procellariiformes; family Procellariidae; genus Calonectris; species Calonectris borealis. Next base: position 31,873 of record NW_027441589.1, read on the forward strand.
AACAGATCCCGAGGAGCAAAACCAGATCGCGAAGAACAAAAGGAGGCCCCAAGGAACAAAACCAGAGCCCGTGGAATTATAATAGAGTCCGAGGAACAAAACCAGAGCCCGAGGAAAAAAAACAGAGCCTGAGGAACAAAAGCAGAGCCCGTGGAACTAAACCAGAGCCCGGGGAACAAAACCAGAGGCCGAGAAATTAAACCAGAGCCCGAGGAAGAAAACCAGAACCTGAGGAAGAAACGGTGGGCCCGAGGAACAAAACGAGACCCGTGGACCCAAACCAGAGCCCGAGGAGCTAAAGCAGAGCTGGAAGAACAAAACCAGAGCCCGGGGAATAAAACCAGCCCTCGAGGAAGAAAACCAGAGCCCGAGGAAGAAAACCAGAGCCCGAGGAAGACAACCAGACGTAGAGGAGCAAAACCACAGCTCGAGGAACAAATCCAGAGCCCGAGGAAAGAAAGCAGAGCCCGAGGAACGAAACCAGAGCCCGAGAAACAAAACCAGATTGCGAAGAACAAAAGGAGGCCCCGAGGAACAAAACCAGAGCCCGTGGAATTATACTAGAGTCCGAGGAACAGAACCAGAGCCCGAGGAAAAAAACCAGAGCCTAAGGAACAAAACCAGAGCCAATGGAACTAAAACAGAGCTCGAGGAACAAAACCAGAACCCGAGGAATTAAACTAGAGCCCGAGGAAGAAAACTAGAACCCGAGGAACAAAACCAGAGACCGAGGAAGAAATGGAGGGCCCGAGGAACAAAACGAGACCCGTGGACCCAAACCAGAGCCCGAGGAGCAAAAGCAGAGCTGGAAGAACAAAACCAGAGCCCGGGGAACAAAACCAGCCCTCGAGGAAGAAAACCAGAGCCCAAGAAAGAAAACCAGAGCCCGAGGAAGACAACCAGAGCTAGAGGAGCAAAACCACAGCTCGAGGAACAAAACCAGTGCCCGAGGAAAGAAACCAGAGCCCAAGGAACAAAAACAGATCCCGAAGAACAAAAGGAGGGTCCGAGGAATAAAACCAGACCCCGAGGAACAAAACTAGCCCTCGAGGAAGAATACCAGAGCCTGAGGAAGACAACCAGAGGTAGAGGAGCAAAACCACAGCTCGAGGAACAAAACCAGAGCCCGAGGAAAGAAACCAGAGCTCGAGGAAGAAAACCAGAGCCCGAGGAACAAAACCAGATCCCGAAGAACAAAAGGAGGGCCCGAGGAATAAAACAAGACCCCAAGGAACAAAACTAGCCCTCGAGGAAGAAAACCAGAGCCCGAGGAAGAAAACCAGAGCCCGAGGAAGACAACGAGAGCTAGAGGAGCAAAACCACAGGTCGAGGAACAAAACCAGAGCCCGAGGAAAGAAACCAGAGCCCGAGGAACAAAACCAGATCCCAAGGAACAAAACCAGATCGCGAAGAACAAAAGGAGGCCCCGAGGAACAAAACCAGAGCCCGTGGAATTATACTAGAGTCCGAGGAACAGAACCAGAGCCCGAGGAATAAAAACAGAGCCTGAGGAACAAAACCAGAGCCAATGGAACTAAAACAGAGCTCGAGGAACAAAACCAGAACCCGAGGAATTAAACCAGAGCCCGAGGAAGAAAACTAGAACTCGAGGAACAAAACCAGAGACCGAGGAACAAATGGTGGGCCTGAGGAACAAAACGAGACCCGTGGACCCAAAGCACAGCCCGAGGAGCTAAAGCAGAGCTGGAAGAAAAAACCAGAGCCCGGGCAACAAAACCAGCCCTCGAGGAAGAAAACCAGAGCCGGAGGAAGAAAACCAGAGCCCGAGGAAGACAACCAGAGCTAGAGGAGCAAAACCACAGCTCGAGGAACAAAACCAGAGCCCGAGGAAAGAAACCAGAGCCCGAGGAAGAAAACCAGATCCCGAGGAACAAAACCAGATCCCGAAGAACAAAAGGAGGGCCCGAGGAATAAAACCAGAGCCCAAGGAACAAAACTAGCCCTCGAGTAAGAAAAGCTGAGCCCGAGGAACAAAACCAGAGCCCGAGGAAGACAACGAGAGCTAGAGGAGCAAAACCACAGCTCAAGGAACAAAACGAGCTCCCGAGGAAAGAAACCAGAGCCCGAGGAAAAAAAACAGATCCCGAGGAGCAAAACCAGATCGCGAAGAACAAAAGGAGGCCCCAAGGAACAAAACCAGAGCCCGTGGAATTATAATAGAGTCCGAGGAACAAAACCAGAGCCCGAGGAAAAAAAACAGAGCCTGAGGAACAAAAGCAGAGCCCGTGGAACTAAACCAGAGCCCGGGGAACAAAACCAGAGGCCGAGAAATTAAACCAGAGCCCGAGGAAGAAAACCAGAACCTGAGGAAGAAACGGTGGGCCCGAGGAACAAAACGAGACCCGTGGACCCAAACCAGAGCCCGAGGAGCTAAAGCAGAGCTGGAAGAACAAAACCAGAGCCCGGGGAATAAAACCAGCCCTCGAGGAAGAAAACCAGAGCCCGAGGAAGAAAACCAGAGCCCGAGGAAGACAACCAGACGTAGAGGAGCAAAACCACAGCTCGAGGAACAAATCCAGAGCCCGAGGAAAGAAAGCAGAGCCCGAGGAACGAAACCAGAGCCCGAGAAACAAAACCAGATTGCGAAGAACAAAAGGAGGCCCCGAGGAACAAAACCAGAGCCCGTGGAATTATACTAGAGTCCGAGGAACAGAACCAGAGCCCGAGGAAAAAAACCAGAGCCTAAGGAACAAAACCAGAGCCAATGGAACTAAACCAGAGCTCGAGGAACAAAACCAGAACCCGAGGAATTAAACTAGAGCCCGAGGAAGAAAACTAGAACCCGAGGAACAAAACCAGAGACCGAGGAACAAATGGTGGGCCTGAGGAACAAAACGAGACCCGTGGACCCAAAGCACAGCCCGAGGAGCTAAAGCAGAGCTGGAAGCACAAAAGCAGATCCTGGGCAACAAAATCACCCCTCGAGGAAGAAAACCAGAGCCGAGGAAGGAAACCAGAGCCCGAGGAAGACAACGAGAGCTAGTGGAGCAAAACCACAGCTCGAGGAACAAAACCAGAGCCCGAGGAAAGAAACCAGAGCCTGAGGAACGAAACCAGATCCCGAGGAACAAAACCAGATCGCGAAGAACAAAAGGAGGGCCCGAGGAATAAAACCAGAGCCCGAGGAACAAAACTATCCCTCGAGGAATAATACCAGAGCCCGAGGAAGACAACGAGAGCTAGAGGAGCAAAACCACAGCTCGAGGAACAAAACCAGATCCCGAGGAAAGAAACCGGAGCCCGAGGAAGAAAACGAGACCCGAGGAACAAAACCAGATCCTGAAGAACAAAAGGAGAGCCCGAGGAATAAAACCAGAGCCCGAGGAACAAAACTAGCCATCGAGGAAGAAAATCAGAGCCCGAGGAAGAAAACCAGAGCCCGAGGAAGACAACGAGAGCTAGAGGAGCAAAACCACAGCTCGAGGAACAAAACCAGAGCCCGAGGAAAGAAAGCAGAGCCCGAGGAACGAAACCAGAGCCCGAGAAACAAAACCAGATTGCGAAGAATAAAAGGAGGCCCCGAGGAACAAAACCAGAGCCCGTGGAATTATACTAGAGTCCGAGGAACAGAACCAGAGCCCGAGGAAAAAAACCAGAGCCTAAGGAACAAAACCAGAGCCAATGGAACTAAAACAGAGCTCGAGGAACAAAACCAGAACCCGAGGAATTAAACCAGAGCCCGAGGAAGAAAACTAGAACCCGAGGAACAAAACCAGAGACCGAGGAACAAATGGTGGGCCTGAGGAACAAAACGAGACCCGTGGACCCAAAGCACAGCCCGAGGAGCTAAAGCAGAGCTGGAAGAACAAAACCAGATCCTGGGCAACAAAACCACCCCTCGAGGAAGAAAACCAGAGCCGGAGGAAGGAAACCAGAGCCCGAGGAAGACAACCAGAGCTAGAGGAGCAAAACCACAGCTCGAGGAACAAATCCAGAGCCCGAGGAAAGAAACCAGAGCCCGAGGAACAAAACCAGATCCCGAGGAGGAAAACCAGATCGCGAAGAACAAAACCGCCCCAAGGAACAAAACCAGAGCCCGTGGAATTATACTAGAGTCCGCGGAACAAAACCAGAGCCTGAGGAAAAAAACCAGAGCCTGAGGAACAAAAGCAGAGCCCGTGGAACTAAACCAGAGCCCGGGGAACAAAACCAGAGGCCGAGAAAAAAAAGCAGGGGCAGAGGAACAAAAAAAGAGGCCGAGGAACAATACCAGAGCCCGAGGAAGAAAACCAGAGCCCGAGGAATAAAACCAGAGACCGAGGAAGAAATGGTGGGCCCGAGGAACAAAACGAGACCCGTGGACCCAAACCAGAGCCCGAAGAGCTAACGCAGAGCTGGAAGAACAAAACCAGAGCCCGGGGAACAAAACCAGCCCTCGAGGAAGAAAACCAGAGCCCGAGGAACAAAACCAGAGCCCGAGGAAGACAACCAGAGCTAGAGGAGCAAAACCACAGCTCGAGGAACAAAACCAGAGCCCGAGGAAAGAAACTGGAGCCCGAGGAACAAAAACAGGTCCCGAAGAACAAAAGGAGGGTCCGAGGAATAAAACGAGACCCCGAGGAACAAAACTAGCCCTCGAGGAATAATACCAGAGCCTGAGGAAGACAACCAGAGCTAGAGGAGCAAAACCACAGCTCGAGGAACAAAACCAGAGCCCGAGGAAAGAAACCAGAGCCCGAGGAAGAAAACCAGAGCCCGAGGAACAAAACCAGATCCCGAAGAACAAAAGGAGGGCCCGAGGAATAAAACCAGACCCCGAGGAACAAAACTAGCCATCGAGGAAGAAAACCAGAGCCCGAGGAAGAAAACCAGAGCCCGAGGAAGACAACAAGAGCTAGAGGAGCAAAACCACAGCTCGAGGAACAAAACGAGCTCCCGAGGAAAGAAAACAGAGCCCGAGGAACAAAACCAGATCCCAAGGAACAAAAACAGATCGCGAAGAACAAAAGGAGGCCCCGAGGAACAAAACCAGAGCTCGTGGAATTATACTAGAGTCCGAGGAACAGAACCAGAGCCTGAGGAATAAAAACAGAGCCTGAGGAACAAAACCAGAGCCAATGGAACTAAAACAGAGCTCGAGGAACAAAACCAGAACCCGAGGAATTAAACCAGAGCCCGAGGAAGAAAACTAGAACCCGAGGAACAAAACCAGAGACCGAGGAACAAATGGTGGGCCTGAGGAACAAAACGAGACCCGTGGACCCAAAGCACAGCCCGAGGAGCTAAAGCAGAGCTGGAAGAAAAAAACCAGAGCCCGGGCAACAAAACCAGCCCTCGAGGAAGAAAACCAGAGCCCGAGGAAGAAAACCAGAGCCCGAGGAAGACAACCAGAGCTAGAGGAGCAAAACCACAGCTCGAGGAACAAAACCAGAGCCCGAGGAAAGAAACCAGAGCCCGAGGAAGAAAACCAGAGCCCGAGGAACAAAACCAGATCCCGAAGAACAAAAGGAGGGCCCGAGGAATAAAACCAGAGCCCGAGGAACAAAACTAGCCCTCGAGGAAGAAAACCAGAGCCCGAGGAACAAACCCAGAGCCCGAGGAAGACAGCGAGAGCTAGAGGAGCAAAACCACAGCTCAAGGAACAAAACGAGCTCCCGAGGAAAGAAAACAGAGCCCGAGGAACAAAACCAGATCCCGAGGAGCAAAACCAGATCGCGAAGAACAAAAGGAGGCCCCAAGGAACAAAACCAGAGCCCGTGGAATTATACTAGAGTCCGAGGAACAAAACCAGGACCGAGGAAAAAAAACAGAGCCTGAGGAACAAAACCAGAGCCAATGGAACTAAACCAGAGCCCGAGGAACAGAACCAGAGCCCGAGGAATTAAACCAGAGCCCGAGGAAGAAAACCAGAGCCCGAGGAACAAAACTAGCCCTCGAGGAAGAAAACCAGAGCCCGAGGAACAAACCCAGAGCCCGAGGAAGACAGCGAGAGCTAGAGGAGCAAAACCACAGCTCAAGGAACAAAACGAGCTCCCGAGGAAAGAAAACAGAGCCCGAGGAACAAAACCAGATCCCGAGGAGCAAAACCAGATCGCGAAGAACAAAAGGAGGCCCCAAGGAACAAAACCAGAGCCCGTGGAATTATACTAGAGTCCAAGGAACAAAACCAGGACCGAGGAAAAAAAACAGAGCCTGAGGAACAAAATCAGAGCCCGTGGAACTAAAACAGAGCTCGAGGAACAAAACCAGAACCCGAGGAATTAAACCAGAGCCCGAGGAAGAAAACTAGAACCCGAGGAACAAAACCAGAGACCGAGGAACAAATGGTGGGCCTGAGGAACAAAACGAGACCCGTGGACCCAAAGCACAGCCCGAGGAGCTAAAGCAGAGCTGGAAGAAAAAAACCAGAGCCCGGGCAACAAAACCAGCCCTCGAGGAAGAAAACCAGAGCCCGAGGAACAAAACTAGCCCTCGAGGAAGAAAACCAGAGCCCGAGGAACAAACCCAGAGCCCGAGGAAGACAACAAAAGCTAGAGGAGCAAAACCACAGCTCAAGGAACAAAACGAGCTCCCGAGGAAAGAAAACAGAGCCCGAGGAACGAAACCAGAGCCCGAGGAGCAAAACCAGATCGCGAAGAACAAAAGGAGGCCACAAGGAACAAAACCAGAGCCCGTGGAATTATACTAGCGTCCGAGGAACAAAACCAGAGCCCGAGGAAAAAAAACAGAGCCTGAGGAACAAAAGCAGAGCCCGTGGAACTAAACCAGAGCCCGGGGAACAAAACCAGAGGCCGAGAAAAAAAAACAGGGGCAGAGGAACAAAAAAAGAGGCCGAGGAACAATACCAGAGCCCGAGAAATTAAACCAGAGCCCGAGGAAGAAAACCAGAACCCGAGGAAGAAACGGTGGGCCCGAGGAACAAAACGAGACCCGTGGACCGAAACCAGAGCCCGAGGAGCTAAAGCAGAGCTGGAAGAACAAAACCAGAGCCCGGGGAACAAAACAAGCCCTCGAGGAAGAAAACCAGGGCCCGAGGAAGAAAACCAGAGCCTGAGGAAGACAACGAGAGCTAGAGGAACAAAACCACAGCTCGAGGAACAAATCCAGAGCCCGAGGAAAGAAAGCAGAGCCCGAGGAACGAAACCAGAGCCCGAGAAACAAAACCAGATCGCGAAGAACAAAAGGAGGCCCCGAGGAACAAAACCAGAGCCCGTGGAATTATACTAGAGTCCGAGGAACAAAACCAGAGCCCGAGGAAAAAAAACAGAGCCTAAGGAACAAAACCAGAGCCAATGGAAGTAAACCAGAGCTCGAGGAACAAAACCAGAACCCGAGAAATTAAACCAGAGCCCGAGGAAGAAAACCAGAGCCCGAGGAAAAAAACCAGAGACGGAGGAACAAATGCTGGGCCTGAGGAGCAAAACGAGACCCGTGGACGCAAACCAGAGCCCGAGGAGCTAAAGCAGAGCTGGAAGAACAAAACCAGAGCCCGGGCAACAAAACCAGCCCTCGAGAAAGAAAACCAGAGCCCGAGGAAAAAAACCAGAGCCCGAGGAACGAAACCAGAGCCCGAGAAACAAAACCAGATCGTGAAGAACAAAAGGAGGCCCCGAGGAACAAAACCAGAACCCGTGGAATTATACTAGAGTCCGAGGAACAAAACCAGAGGCCGAGGAAAGAAACCAGAGCCCAAGGAACAAAAACAGGTCCCGAAGAACAAAAGGAGAGTCTGAGGAAGAAAACGAGATCCCGAGGAACAAAACTAGCCCTCGAGGAAGAATACCAGAGCCCGAGGAAGAAAACCAGAGCCCGAGGAAGACAACCAGAGCTAGAGGAGCAAAACCACAGCTCGAGGAACAAAACCAGAGCCCGAGGAAAGAAACCAGAGCCCGAGGAAGAAAACCAGTGCCCGAGGAACAAAACCAGATCCCGAAGAACAAAAGGAGGGCCCGAGGAATAAAACCAGACCCCAAGGAACAAAACTAGCCCTCGAGGAAGAAAACCAGAGCCCGAGGAAGACAACCAGAGCTAGAGGAGCAAAACCACAGCTCGAGGAACAAAACCAGAGCCCGAGGAAAGAAACCAGAGCCCGAGGAACAAAACCAGATCCCAAGGAACAAAACCAGATCGCGAAGAACAAAAGGAGGCCCCGAGGAACAAAACCAGAGCTCGTGGAATTATACTAGAGTCCGAGGAACAGAACCAGAGCCTGAGGAATAAAAACAGAGCCTGAGGAACAAAACCAGAGCCAATGGAATTAAAACAGAGCTCGAGGAACAAAACCAGAACCCGAGGAATTAAACCAGAGCCCGAGGAAGAAAACTAGAACCCGAGGAACAAAACCAGAGACCGAGGAACAAATGGTGGGCCTGAGGAACAAAACGAGACCCGTGGACCCAAAGCACAGCCCGAGGAGCTAAAGCAGAGCTGGAAGAAAAAAACCAGAGCCCGGGCAACAAAACCAGCCCTCGAGGAAGAAAACCAGAGCCCGAGGAACAAAACCAGATCCCGAAGAACAAAAGGAGGGCCCGAGGAATAAAACCAGAGCCCAAGGAACAAAACTAGCCCTCGAGTAAGAAAAGCTGAGCCCGAGGAACAAAACCAGAGCCCGAGGAAGACAACGAGAGCTAGAGGAGCAAAACCACAGCTCAAGGAACAAAACGAGCTCCCGAGGAAAGAAACCAGAGCCCGAGGAAAAAAAACAGATCCCGAGGAGCAAAACCAGATCGCGAAGAACAAAAGGAGGCCCCAAGGAACAAAACCAGAGCCCGTGGAATTATAATAGAGTCCGAGGAACAAAACCAGAGCCCGAGGAAAAAAAACAGAGCCTGAGGAACAAAAGCAGAGCCCGTGGAACTAAACCAGAGCCCGGGGAAGAAAACCAGAGGCCGAGAAATTAAACCAGAGCCCGAGGAAGAAAACCAGAACCTGAGGAAGAAACGGTGGGCCCGAGGAACAAAATGAGACCCGTGGACCCAAACCAGAGCCCGAGGAGCTAAAGCAGAGCTGGAAGAACAAAACCAGAGCCCGGGGAATAAAACCAGCCCTCGAGGAAGAAAACCAGAGCCCGAGGAAGAAAACCAGAGCCCGAGGAAGACAACCAGACGTAGAGGAGCAAAACCACAGCTCGAGGAACAAATCCAGAGCCCGAGGAAAGAAAGCAGAGCCCGAGGAACGAAACCAGAGCCCGAGAAACAAAACCAGATTGCGAAGAACAAAAGGAGGCCCCGAGGAACAAAACCAGAGCCCGTGGAATTATACTAGAGTCCGAGGAACAGAACCAGAGCCCGAGGAAAAAAACCAGAGCCTAAGGAACAAAACCAGAGCCAATGGAACTAAAACAGAGCTCGAGGAACAAAACCAGAACCCGAGGAATTAAACTAGAGCCCGAGGAAGAAAACTAGAACCCGAGGAACAAAACCAGAGACCGAGGAAGAAATGGAGGGCCCGAGGAACAAAACGAGACCCGTGGACCCAAACCAGAGCCCGAGGAGCAAAAGCAGAGCTGGAAGAACAAAACCAGAGCCCGGGGAACAAAACCAGCCCTCGAGGAAGAAAACCAGAGCCCAAGAAAGAAAACCAGAGCCCGAGGAAGACAACCAGAGCTAGAGGAGCAAAACCACAGCTCGAGGAACAAAACCAGTGCCCGAGGAAAGAAACCAGAGCCCAAGGAACAAAAACAGATCCCGAAGAACAAAAGGAGGGCCCGAGGAATAAAACCAGAGCCCGAGGAACAAAACTAGCCCTCGAGGAAGAATACCAGAGCCTGAGGAAGACAACCAGAGGTAGAGGAGCAAAACCACAGCTCGAGAAACAAAACCAGAGCCCGAGGAAAGAAACCAGAGCACGAGGAAGAAAACCAGAGCCCGAGGAACAAAACCAGATCCCGAAGAACAAAAGGAGGGCCCGAGGAATAAAACAAGACCCCAAGGAACAAAACTAGCCCTCGAGGAAGAAAACCAGAGCCCGAGGAAGAAAACCAGAGCCCGAGGAAGACAACCAGAGCTAGAGGAGCAAAACCACAGCTCAAGGAACAAAACGAGCTCCCGAGGAAAGAAACCAGAGCCCGAGGAAGAAAACCAGAGCACGAGGAAAGAAACCAGAGCCCGAGGAACAAAACCAGATCCCAAGGAACAAAACCAGATCGCGAAGAACAAAAGGAGGCCCCGAGGAACAAAACCAGAGCCCGTGGAATTATACTAGAGTCCGAGGAACAGAACCAGAGCCCGAGGAATAAAAACAGAGCCTGAGGAACAAAACCAGAGCCAATGGAACAAAAACAGAGCTCGAGGAACAAAACCAGAACCCGAGGAATTAAACCAGAGCCCGAGGAAGAAAACTAGAACCCGAGGAACAAAACCAGAGACCGAGGAACAAATGGTGGGCCTGAGGAACAAAACGAGACCCGTGGACCCAAAGCACAGCCCGAGGAGCTAAAGCAGAGCTGGAAGAAAAAAACCAGAGCCCGGGCAACAAAACCAGCCCTCGAGGAAGAAAACCAGAGTCCGAGGAAGAAAACCAGAGCCCGAGGAAGAAAACCAGAGCCCAAGGAAGACAACCAGAGCTAGAGGAGCAAAACCACAGCTCGAGGAACAAAACCAGAGCCCGAGGAAAGAAACCAGAGCCCGAGGAAGAAAACCAGATCCCGAGGAACAAAACCAGATCCCGAAGAACAAAAGGAGGGCCCGAGGAATAAAACCAGAGCCCAAGGAACAAAACTAGCCCTCGAGTAAGAAAAGCTGAGCCCGAGGAACAAAACCAGAGCCCGAGGAATACAACCAGAGCTAGAGGAGCAAAACCACAGCTCAAGGAACAAAACGAGCTCCCGAGGAAAGAAACCAGAGCCCGAGGAAAAAAAACAGATCCCGAGGAGCAAAACCAGATCGCGAAGAACAAAAGGAGGCCCCAAGGAACAAAACCAGAGCCCGTGGAATTATAATAGAGTCCGAGGAACAAAACCAGTGCCCGAGGAAAAAAAACAGAGCCTGAGGAACAAAAGCAGAGCCCGTGGAACTAAACTAGAGCCCGGGGAACAAAACCAGAGGCCGAGAAATTAAACCAGAGCCCGAGGAAGAAAACCAGAACCTGAGGAAGAAACGGTGGGCCCGAGGAACAAAACGAGACCCGTGAACCCAAACCAGAGCCCGAGGAGCTAAAGCAGAGCTGGAAGAACAAAACCAGAGCCCGGGGAATAAAACCAGCCCTCGAGGAAGAAAACCAGAGCCCGAGGAAGAAAACCAGAGCCCGAGGAAGACAACCAGATGTAGAGGAGCAAAACCACAGCTCGAGGAACAAATCCAGAGCCCGAGGAAAGAAAGCAGAGCCCGAGGAACGAAACCAGAGCCCGAGAAACAAAACCAGATTGCGAAGAACAAAAGGAGGCCCCGAGGAACAAAACCAGAGCCCGTGGAATTATACTAGAGTCCGAGGAACAGAACCAGAGCCCGAGGAAAAAAACCAGAGCCTAAGGAACAAAACCAGAGCCAATGGAACTAAAACAGAGCTCGAGGAACAAAACCAGAACCCGAGGAATTAAACTAGAGCCCGAGGAAGAAAACTAGAACCCGAGGAACAAAACCAGACACCGAGGAACAAATGGTGGGCCTGAGGAACAAAACGAGACCCGTGGACCCAAAGCACAGCCCGAGGAGCTAAAGCAGAGCTGGAAGCACAAAAGCAGATTCTGGGCAACAAAACCACCCCTCGAGGAAGAAAACCAGAGCCGACGAAGGAAACCAGAGCCCGAGGAAGACAACGAGAGCTAGTGGAGCAAAACCACAGCTCGAGGAACAAAACCAGAGCCCGAGGAAAGAAACCAGAGCCTGAGGAACGAAACCAGATCCCGAGGAACAAAACCAGATCGCGAAGAACAAAAGGAGGGCCCGAGGAATAAAACCAGAGCCCGAGGAACAAAACTATCCCTCGAGGAATAATACCAGAGCCCGAGGAAGACAACGAGAGCTAGAGGAGCAAAACCACAGCTCGAGGAACAAAACCAGAGCCCGAGGAAAGAAACCGGAGCCCGAGGAAGAAAACGAGACCCAAGGAACAAAACCAGATCCTGAAGAACAAAAGGAGGGCCCGAGGAATAAAACCAGAGCCCGAGGAACAAAACTAGCCATCGAGGAAGAAAACCAGAGCCCGAGGAAGAAAACCAGAGCCCGAGGAAGACAACGAGAGCTAGAGGAGCAAAACCACAGCTCGAGGAACAAAACCAGAGCCCGAGGAAAGAAAGCAGAGCCCGAGGAACGAAACCAGAGCCCGAGAAACAAAACCAGATTGCGAAGAACAAAAGGAGGCCCCGAGGAACAAAACCAGAGCCCGTGGAATTATACTAGAGTCCGAGGAACAGAACCAGAGCCCGAGGAAAAAAAACAGAGCCTAAGGAACAAAACCAGAGCCAATGGAACTAAAACAGAGCTCGAGGAACAAAACCAGAACCCGAGGAATTAAACCAGAGCCCGAGGAAGAAAACTAGAACCCGAGGAACAAAACCAGAGACGGAGGAACAAATGCTGGGCCTGAGGAACAAAACGAGACCCGTGGACCCAAAGCACAGCCCGAGGAGCTAAAGCAGAGCTGGAAGAACAAAACCAGATCCTGGGCAACAAAACCACCCCTCGAGGAAGAAAACCAGAGCCGGAGGAAGGAAACCAGAGCCCGAGGAAGACAACCAGAGCTAGAGGAGCAAAACTACAGCTCGAGGAACAAATCCAGAGCCCGAGGAAAGAAACCAGAGCCCGAGGAACAAAACCAGATCCCGAGGAGCAAAACCAGATCGCGAAGAACAAAACCGCCCCAAGGAACAAAACCAGAGCCCGTGGAATTATACTAGAGTCCGAGGAACAAAACCAGAGCCTGAGGAAAAAAACCAGAGCCTGAGGAACAAAAGCAGAGACCGTGGAACTAAACCAGAGCCCGGGGAACAAAACCAGAGGCCGAGAAAAAAAAGCAGGGGCAGAGGAACAAAAAAAGAGGCCGAGGAACAATACCAGAGCCCGAGGAAGAAAACCAGAGCCCGAGGAATAAAACCAGAGACCGAGGAAGAAATGGTGGGCCCGAGGAACAAAACGAGACCCGTGGACCCAAACCAGAGCCCGAGGAGCTAACGCAGAGCTGGAAGAACAAAACCAGAGCCCGGGGAACAAAACCAGCCCTCGAGGAAGAAAACCAGAGCCCGAGGAAGAAAACCAGAGCCCGAGGAAGACAACCACAGCTAGAGGAGCAAAACCACAGCTCGAGGAACAAAACCAGAGCCCGAGGAAAGAAACTGGAGCCCGAGGAACAAAAACAGGTCCCGAAGAACAAAAGGAGGGTCCGAGGAATAAAACGAGACCCCGAGGAACAAAACTAGCCATCGAGGAAGAAAACCAGAGCCCGAGGAAGAAAACCAGAGCCCGAGGAAGACAACAAGAGCTAGAGGAGCAAAACCACAGCTCGAGGAACAAAACGAGCTCCCGAGGAAAGAAACCAGAGCCCGAGGAACAAAACCAGATCCCAAGGAACAAAACCAGATCGCGAAGAACAAAAGGAGGCCCCGAGGAACAAAACCAGAGCTCGTGGAAATATACTAGAGTCCGAGGAACAGAACCAGAGCCTGAGGAATAAAAACAGAGCCTGAGGAACAAAACCAGAGCCAATGGAACTATAACAGAGCTCGAGGAACAAAACCAGAACCCGAGGAATTAAACCAGAGCCCGAGGAAGAAAACTAGAACCCGAGGAACAAAACCAGAGACCGAGGAACAAATGGTGGGCCTGAGGAACAAAACGAGACCCATGGACCCAAAGCACAGCCCGAGGAGCTAAAGCAGAGCTGGAAGAAAAAAACCAGAGCCCGGGCAACGAAACCAGCCCTCGAGGAAGAAAACCAGAGCCCGAGGAAGAAAACCAGAGCCCGAGGAAGACAACCAGAGCTAGAGGAGCAAAACCACAGCTCGAGGAACAAAACCAGAGCCCGAGGAAAGAAACCAGAGCCCGAGGAAGAAAACCAGAGCCCGAGGAACAAAACCAGATCCCGAAGAACAAAAGGAGGGCCCGAGGAATAAAACCAGAGCCCGAGGAACAAAACTAGCCCTCGAGGAAGAAAACCAGAGCCCGAGGAACAAACCCAGAGCCCGAGGAAGACAGCGAGAGCTAGAGGAGCAAAACCACAGCTCAAGGAACAAAACGAGCTCCCGAGGAAAGAAACCAGAGCCCGAGGAAGAAAACCAGAGCCCGAGGAAAGAAACCAGAGCCCGAGGAACAAAACCAGATCCCAAGGAACAAAACCAGATCGCGAAGAACAAAAGGAGGCCCCGAGGAACAAAACCAGAGCCCGTGGAATTATACTAGAGTCCGAGGAACAGAACCAGAGCCCGAGGAATAAAAACAGAGCCTGAGGAACAAAACCAGAGCCAATGGAACTAAAACAGAGCTCGAGGAACAAAACCAGAACCCGAGGAATTAAACCAGAGCCCGAGGAAGAAAACTAGAACCCGAGGAACAAAACCAGAGACCGAGGAACAAATGGTGGGCCTGAGGAACAAAACGAGACCCGTGGACCCAAAGCACAGCCCGAGGAGCTAAAGCAGAGCTGGAAGAAAAAAACCAGAGCCCGGGCAACAAAACCAGCCCTCGAGGAAGAAAACCAGAGCCCGAGGAAGAAAACCAGAGCCCAAGGAAGACAACCAGAGCTAGAGGAGCAAAACCACAGCTCGAGGAACAAAACCAGAGCCCGAGGAAAGAAACCAGAGCCCGAGGAAGAAAACCAGATCCCGAGGAACAAAACCAGATCCCGAAGAACAAAAGGAGGGCCCGAGGAATAAAACCAGAGCCCAAGGAACAAAACTAGCCCTCGAGTAAGAAAAGCTGAGCCCGAGGAACAAAACCAGAGCCCGAGGAAGACAACGAGAGCTAGAGGAGCAAAACCACAGCTCAAGGAACAAAACGAGCTCCCGAGGAAAGAAACCAGAGCCCGAGGAAAAAAAACAGATCCCGAGGAGCAAAACCAGATCGCGAAGAACAAAAGGAGGCCCCAAGGAACAAAACCAGAGCCCGTGGAATTATAATAGAGTCCGAGGAACAAAACCAGAGCCCGAGGAAAAAAAACAGAGCCTGAGGAACAAAAGCAGAGCCCGTGGAACTAAACCAGAGCCCGGGGAACAAAACCAGAGGCCGAGAAATTAAACCAGAGCCCGAGGAAGAAAACCAGAACCTGAGGAAGAAACGGTGGGCCCGAGGAACAAAACGAGACCCGTGAACCCAAACCAGAGCCCGAGGAGCTAAAGCAGAGCTGGAAGAACAAAACCAGAGCCCGGGGAATAAAACCAGAGCCCGTGGAAATAAACCAGAGCCCGAGGAACAAAACCAGAGCCCGTGGAAAAAAACCAGAGCCCGAGGAACAAAACCAGAGCCCGTGGAAATAAACCAGAGCCCGAGGAATAAAACCAGAGCCCGAGAAACAAAAGCATAGGCCGAGGAACAAAACCAGAGCCCAAGGAATAAAACCAGAGCCCGAGGAACAACACCAGAGCCCGAGGAAGAAAGTCAGAGCCCGAGGAACAAAATCAGAGCCCGTGGAAGAGTACCAGAGCCCGAGGAAAAAAAAACAGTGCTGGACGAAGAAAACCAGAGCCCGAGGAATTAAACCAGAGCCCGAGGAACAGAATCAGAGCCCGAAGAACTAAACCAGAGCCCGAGGAACAAAACCAGAGCACGTGGAACTAAACAGAGCCCGAGGAACAGAAGCAGAGCCAGTGGAACTAAACCAGAGCCCGAGGAAAAAAACCAGAGCTAGAGGAAGAACACCAGAGCCCTAGGAAAAACACAAGAGCCGGAGGAAAAACACCAGAGCCGAGGAAGAAAACCAGAGCCCAAGGAATTAAACCAGAGCCCGAGGAACAAAACCAGAGCCCGAGAAAAAAAACCAGAGCCCGAGGAACAAAACCAGAGCCGAGGGAAAAAAACAGAGCCTGAGGAACAAAACCAGAGCCAATGGAACTAAAACAGAGTCCGACGAACAAACCCAGAGGCCGAGGAACAAAACCAGAGCTGGAGGAAGAAAACCAGAGCCCGAGAAACAAAAGCAGGGGCAGAGGAAGAAAAGCAGAGGCCGAGGAACAAAACCAGAGCCCGAGGAACAAAGCCAGAGCCCGAGGAACAAAACCAGAGCCCGAGGAATTAAACTAGAGCCCGAGGAACAAAACCAGAGCCCGAGGAAGAGAAGCAGAGCCCGTGGAACGAAACCAGTGGCCGAGGAACAAAACCAGAGCTCGAGAAAAAAAAGCAGGGGCAGAGGAAAAAAACCAGAGACCGAGGAAAAATAGGAGTGTACGAGGAAAAAAAGCAGAGCCCATGGAACAAAACCAGAGCCCGAGTAGAAAAACCAGAGCTGGAGGAACAAAACCAGAGCCCGTGGAACTAAACCAGAGCCTGAGGAAGAAAAGCAGAGCCCGAGGAACAGAACCAGAGCCCGTGGAACTAAACCAGAGGCCGAGGAACAAAACCAGAGCCCGAGAAAAAAAAGCATGGGTATAGGAACGAAAGCAGAGGCCGAGGAACAAAACCAGAGCTGGAGGAAGAAAACCAGAGCCCGAGAAACAAAAGCAGCGGCAGAGGAAGAAAAGCAGAGGCCGAGGAACAAAACCAGAGCCCGAGGAATATAGCCAGAGCCCGAGGAACAAAACAAGAGCCCGAGGAAAAAAGCCAGAGCCCGCGGAACAAAACCAGAGCCCGTGGAACTAAACCAGAGCCCGAGGAATAAAACCAGAGCCCGAGAAAAAAAAGCAGGGGCAGAGGAACAAAAGCAGAGGCCGAGGAATTAAACCAGATCCCGAGGAATAAAACCAGAGCCCGAGCGAAAAAACCAGAGCCAGTGGAACTAAAACAGAGCCCGAGGAAGAAAACCAGAGTGTGAGAAAGAAAACCAGAGCCCGAGGAAGAAAACCAGGACCCGAGGAAAAAAACGAGAGCCGAGGAAAAAAACCAGAGCCCGAGGAAAAATAGGAGGGACAGAGGAACAAAACCAGAGCCCATGGCACAAAACCAGAACCCGAGTAGAAAAACCAGAGCTGGAGGAACAAAACCAGGGCCCGTGGAACTAAACCAGAGCCCGAGGAACAGAAACAGAGCCAGGGAACTAAACCAGAGCCCGAGGAACAAAACCAGAGCTCGAGAAAAAAAAGCAGGGGCAGAGGAACAAAATCAGAGGCCAAGGAAAAAAAACAGAGACCGGGGAAAAATAGGAGTCTACAAGGAAAAAAAGCAGAGCCCGTGGAACTAAACCAGAGGACGAGGAACAAAACCAGAGCGCGAGAAAAAACAGCAGGGGTATAGGAACGAAAGCAGAAGCCGAGGAACAAAACCAGAGCTCGAGGAAGAAAACCAGAGCGCGAGAAACAAAGGCAGAGGCCGAGGAAGAAACGCAGAGGCCGAGGAACAAAACCAGAGCCCGAGGAACAAAGCCAGAGCCCGAGGAACAAAACCAGAGCCCAAGGAATTAAACTAGAGCCCGAGGAGCAAAACCAGAGCCCGAGGAAGAGAAGCAGAGCCCATGGAACGAAACCAGTGGCCGAGGAACAAAACCAGAGCTCGAGAAAAAAAAGCAGGGGCAGAGGGAAAAAAGCAGAGGCCGAGGAACAAAACCAGAGACCGAGGAAAAATAGGAGTGTACGAGGAAAAAAAGCAGAGCCCATGGAACAAAACCAGAGCCCTAGTAGAAAAACCAGAGCTGGAGGAACAAAACCAGAGCCCGTGGAACTAAACCAGAGCCTGAGGAAGAAAAGCAGAGCCCGAGGAACAGAACCAGAGCCCGTGGAACTAAACCAGAGGCCGAGGAACAAAACCAGAGCCCGAGAACAAAAAGCATGGGTATAGGAACGAAAGCAGAGGCCGAGGAACAAAACCAGAGCTCGAGGAAGAAAACCAGAGCCTGAGGAATTAAACTAGAGCCCGAGGAACAAAACCAGAGCCTGCGGAACAAAAGCAGAGCCCGAGGAATTAAACCAGAGCCAGACGAACAAAACCAGAGCCCGTAGAAATAAACCAGAGCCCGAGGAACAAAACCAGAGCCCGTGGAAATAAACCAGAGCCCGAGGAATAAAACCAGATCCCGAGAAAAATAAGCAGGGGCACAGGAACAAAATCAGAGGCCGAGGAACAAAACCAGAGCTCAAGGAAGAAAACCAGGGCCCGAGAAACAAAAGCAGAGGCCGAGGAACAAAACCAGAGCCCAAGGAATAAAACCAGAGCTCGAGGAACAAAACCAGAGCCCGAGGAAGAAAGTCAGAGCCCGAGGAACAAAACCAGAGCCCGTGGAACAGTACCAGAGCCCGAGGAAAAAAAACAGAGCTGGAGGAAGAAAACCAGAGCCCGAGGAATTAAACCAGAGCACGAGGAACAGAATCAGAGCCCGAAGAACTAAACCAGAGCCCGAGGAACAAAACCAGAGCCCGTGGAACTAAACAGAGCCCGAGAAACAGAAGCAGAGCCAGTGGAACTAAACCAGAGCCCGAGGAAAAAAACCAGAGCTGGAGGAAGAACACCAGAGCCCTAGGAAAAACACCAGAGCCGGAGGAACAACACCAGAGCCGAGGAAGAAAACCAGAGCCCAAGGAATTAAACCAGAGCCCGAGGAACAAAACCAGAGCCCAAGGAAGAAAACCAGAGGCCGAGAAACAAAAGCAGGGGCAGAGGCAGAAAAGCAGAGGCCGAGGAACAAAACCAGAGCCCATGGAATAAAACCAGAGCCCGAGGAACAGAACCAGAGCCCGAGGAACAAAACCAGAGCCCAAGGAATAAAACCAGAGCTCGAGGAACAAAACCAGAGGCCGAGGAAGAAAGCCAGAGCCCGAGGAACAAATCCAGAGCCCGTGGAACACTACCAAAGCACGAGGAAAAAAAGCAGAGCTGGAGGAAGAAAACCAGAGCCCGAGGAATGAAATCATAGCCCGAGGAACAAAACAAGAGCCCGAGAAAAAAAACCAGAGCCCGAGGAACAAAACCAGAGCCGAGGGAAAAAAACAGAGCCTGAGGAACAAAACCAGAGCCAATGGAACTAAAACAGAGTCCGAGGACCAAACCCAGAGTCCGAGGAAGAAAACCAGAGCGTGAGAAAGAAAACCAGAACCTGAGGAAGAAAACCAGGACCCGAGGAACAAAACGAGAGCCCGACGAAAAAAACCAGAGCCCGAGGAAAAATAGGAGGGCCAGAGGAACAAAACCAGAGCCCGTGGAAATAAACCAGAGCCCGAGGAACAAAACCAGAGCCCGTGTAAATAAACCAGAGCCCGAGGAATAAAAACCAGAGCCCGTGAAAATAAACCAGAGCCCGAGGAATAAAACCAGAGCCCGAGAAACAAAAGCAGAGTCCGAGGAACAAAACCAGAGCCAAGGAATAAAACCAGAGCCCGAGGAACAAAACCAGAGCCCGAGGAAGAAAGTCAGAGCCCGAGGAACAAAACCAGAGCCCGTGGAACAGTACCAGAGCCCGAGGAAAAAAAACAGAGCTGGAGGAAGAAAACCAGAGCCCGAGGAATTAAACCAGAGCCCGAGGAACAGAATCAGAGCCCGAAGAACTAAACCAGAGCCCGAGGAACAAAACCAGAGCACGTGGAACTAAACAGAGCCCGAGGAACAGAAGCAGAGCCAGTGGAACTAAACCAGAGCCCGAGGAAAAAAACCAGAGCCGGAGGAACAACACCAGAGCCGAGGAAGAAAACCAGAGCCCAAGTAATTAAACCAGAGCCCGAGGAAAAAAACCAGAGCCCGAGAAAAAAAAACAGAGCCCGAGGAACAAAACCAGAGCCGAGGGAAAAAAACAGAGCCTGAGGAACAAAACCAGAGCCAATGGAACTAAAACAGAGTCCGACGAACAAACCCAGAGTCCGAGGAAGAAAACCAGAGCGTGAGAAAGAAAACCAGAGCCCAAGGAAGAAAACCAGAAGCCGAGGAACAAAAGTAGGGGCAGAGGAAGAAAAGCAGAGGCCCAGGAACAAAACCAGAGCCCAAGGAATAAAACCAGAGCCCGAGGAACAAAACCAGAGCTGGAGGAAGAAAACCAGAGCCCGAGAAACAAAAGCAGCGGCAGAGGAAGAAAAGCAGAGGCCAAGGAAGAAAACCAGAGCTCGAGGAAGTAAACCAGAGCCCGAGAAACCAAAGCAGGGGCAGAGGAAGAAAAGCAGAGGCCGAGGAACAAAACCAGAGCCCGAGGAACAAAGCCAGAGCCCGAGGAACAAAAACAGAGCCTAAGGAATTAAACTAGAGCCCGAGGAACAAAACCAGAGCCCGAGGAAGAGAAGCAGAGCCCATGGAACGAAACCAGTGGCCGAGGAACAAAACCAGAGCTCGAGAAAAAAAAGCAGGGGCAGAGGAACAAAAGCAGAGGCCGAGGAACAAAACCAGAGACCGAGGAAAAATAGGAGTGTACGAGGAAAAAAAGCAGAGCCCATGGAACAAAACCAGAGCCCGAGTAGAAAAACCAGAGCTGGAGGAACAAAACCAGAGCCCGTGGAACTAAACCAGAGCCTGAGGAAGAAAAGCAGAGCCCGAGGAACAGAACCAGAGCCCGTGGAACTAAACCAGAGGCCGAGGAACAAAACCAGAGCCCGAGAAAAAAAAGCATGGGTATAGGAACGAAAGCAGAGGCCGAGGAACAAAACCAGAGCTGGAGGAAGAAAACCAGAGGCAGAGAAACAAAAGCAGGGGCAGAGGAAGAAAAGCAGAGGCCGAGGAAGAAAACCAGAGCTCGACGAAGAAAACCAGAGCCCGAGAAAAAAAAGCACGGGTAGAGGAAGAAAAGCAGAGGCCGAGGAACAAAAGCAGAGCTCGAGGAAGAAAACCAGAGCCTGAGGAACAAAAGTAGAGCCCGAGGAAGAAAGCTGGAGCCCGAGGACCAAAACCAGAGCCCGTGGAACAGTACCAGAGCCCGAGGAAAAAAAACAGAGCTGGAGGAAGAAAACCAGAGCCCGAGGAATTAAACCGTATCCCGAGGAACAAAACCAGAGCCCAAGGAATTAAACCAGATCCCGAGGAACAAAACCAGAGCCCAAGCGAAAAAAACAGAGCCTGAGGAACAAAACCAGAGCCAGTGGAACTAAAACAGAGTCCGAGGAACAAAACCAGAGCCCGAGGAAGAAAACCAGAGCGTGAGAAAGAAAACCAGAGCCTGAGAAAGAAAACCAGGACCCGAGGAAAAAAACGAGAGCCCGAGGAAAAAAACCAGAGCCCGAGGAAAAATAGGAGGGATAGAGGAACAAAACCAGAGCCCAAGGAACAAAACCAGAGCTGGAGGAAGAAAACCAGAGCCCGAGAAACAAAAGCAGCGGCAGAGGAAGAAAAGCAGAGCCCGAGGAAGAAAACCAGAGCTCGAGGAAGAAAACCAGAGCCCAAGGAATTAAACTAGAGCCCGAGGAACAAAACCAGTGCCCGAGGAATAAAACCAGAGCCTGAGGAACAAAAGTAGAGCCCGAGGAAGAAAGCTGGAGCCCGAGGACCAAAACCAGAGCCCGTGGAACAGTACCAGAGCCCGAGGAAAAAAAACAGAGCTGGAGGAAGAAAACCAGATCCCGAGGAACAAAACCAGAGCCCGAGCGAAAAAAACAGAGCCTGAGGAACAAAACCAGAGCCAGTGGAACTAAACCAGAGCCCGAGGAACAAAACCAGAGCTGGAGGAAGAAAACCAGAGCGTGAGAAAGAAAACCAGAGCCCGAGGAAGAAAACCAGGACCCGAGGAAAAAAACGAGAGCCCGAGGAAAAAAACCAGAGCCCGAGGAAAAATAGGAGGGACAGAGGAACAAAACCAGAGCCCATGGCACAAAACCAGAACCCGAGTAGAAAAACCAGAGCTGGAGGAACAAAACCAGGGCCCGTGGAACTAAACCAGAGCCCGAGGAACAGAAGCAGAGCCAGGGAACTAAACCAGAGCCCGAGGAACAAAACCAGAGCTCGAGAAAAAAAAGCAGGGGCAGAGGAACAAAATCAGAGGCCAAGGAAAAAAAACAGAGCCCGGGGAAAAATAGGAGTGTACAAGGAAAAAAAGCAGAGCCCGTGGAACTAAACCAGAGGACGAGAAACAAAACCAGAGCGCGAGAAAAAACAGCAGGGGTATAGGAACGAAAGCAGAAGCCGAGGAACAAAACCAGAGCTCGAGGAAGAAAACCAGAGCCCGAGAAAAAAAAGCAGAGGCCGAGGAAGAAAAGCAGAGGCCGAGGAACAAAACCAGAGCCCAAGGAATAAAACCAGAGCTCGAGGAACAAAACCAGAGCTAGAGGAACAAAGCCAGAGCCCGAGGAAAAAAACCAGAGCCCGTGGAACAGTACCAGAGCCCGAGGAAAAAAACCAGAGCTGGAGGAAGAAAACCAGAGCCCGAGGAATTAAACCAGAGCCCGAGGAACAGAATCAGAGCCCGAAGAACTAAACCAGAGCCCGAGGAACAAAACCAGAGCCCGTGGAACAGAAGCAGAGCCAGTGGAACTAAACCAGAGCCCGAGGAAAAAAAACAGAGCTGGAGGAAGAACACCAGAGACCTAGGAAAAACACCAGAGCCCGAGGAACAATACCAGAGCCCAGGAAGGAAACCAGAGCCCAAGGAATTAAACCAGAGCCCGAGGAACAAAAGCAGGGGCAGAGGAAGAAAAGCAGAGGCCGAGGAACAAAACCAGAGCCCGAGGAACAAAACCAGAGCCCGAGGAACAAAACCAGAGCTGGAGGCAGAAAACCAGAGCCCGAGAAAAAAAACCAGCGGCAGAGGAAGAAAAGCAGAGGCCGAGGAAGAAAACCACAGCCCGAGGAAGAAAACCAGAGCCCGAGGAACAAAACCAGAGCCCAAGGAATTAAACTAGAGCCCGAGGAACAAAACCAGAGCCCGAGGAAGAGAAGCAGAGCCCGTGGAACGAAACCAGTGGCCGAGGAACAAAACCAGAGCTCGAGAAAAAAAAGCAGGGGCAGAGGAACAAAAGCAGAGGCCGAGGAACAAAACCAGAGACCGAGGAAAAATAGGAGTGTACGAGGAAAAAAAGCAGAGCCCATGGAACAAAACCAGAGCCCGAGTAGAAAAACCAGCGCTGGAGGAACAAAACCAGAGCCCGTGGAACTAAACCAGAGCCTGAGGAAGAAAAGCAGAGCCCGAGGAACAGAACCAGAGCCCGTGGAACTAAACCAGAGGCCGAGGAACAAAACCAGAGCCCGAGAAAAAAAAGCATGGGTATAGGAACGAAAGCAGAGGCCGAGGAACAAAACCAGAGCTCGAGGAAGAAAACCAGAGCCCAAGAAATAAAAGCAGGGGCAGAGGAAGAAAAGCAGAGGCCGAGGAAGAAAACCAGAGCTCGAGGAAGAAAACCAGAGCCCGAGAAAAAAAAGCAGGGGTAGAGGAAGAAAAGCAGAGGCCGAGGAACAAAACCAGAGCTCGAGGAAGAAAACCAGAGCCCGAGGAACAAAACCAGAGCCCAAGGAATTAAACTAGAGCCCGAGGAACAAAACCAGAGCCCGAGGAAGAGAAGCAGAGCCCGTGGAACGAAACCAGTGGCCGAGGAACAAAACCAGAGCTCGAGAAAAAAAAGCAGGGGCAGAGGAACAAAAGCAGAGGCCGAGGAACAAAACCAGAGACCGAGGAAAAATAGGAGTGTACGAGGAAAAAAAGCAGAGCCCATGGAACAAAACCAGAGCCCGAGTAGAAAAACCAGCGCTGGAGGAACAAAACCAGAGCCCGTGGAACTAAACCAGAGCCTGAGGAAGAAAAGCAGAGCCCGAGGAACAGAACCAGAGCCCGTGGAACTAAACCAGAGGCCGAGGAACAAAACCAGAGCCCGAGAAAAAAAAGCAGGGGTATAGGAAAGAAAGCAGAGGCCGAGGAACAAAACCAGAGATCGAGGAAGAAAACCAGAGCCCGAGAAACAAAAGCAGGGGCAGAGGAAGAAAAGCAGAGGCTGAGGAAGAAAACCAGAGCTCGAGGAAGAAAACCAGAGCCCGAGAAAAAAAAGCAGGGGTAGAGGAAGAAAAGCAGAGGCGGAGGAACAAAACCAGAGCCCGCGGAACAAAACCAGAGCCCGAGGAATTAAACCAGAGCCAGAGGAACAAAACCAGAGCCCGTGGAACTAAACCAGAGCCTGAGGAACAAAACCAGAGCCCGTGGAAATAAACCAGAGCCCGAGGAATAAAACCAGATCCCGAGAAAAATAAGCAGAGGCAGAGGAACAAAAGCAGAGGCCGAGGAACAAAACCAGAGCTCAAGGAAGAAAACCAGGGCCCGAGAAACAAAAGTAGAGGCCGAGGAACAAAACCAGAGCCCAAGGAATATAACCAGAGTCCGAGGAACAAAACCAGAGCCCGAGGAAAAAAGCCAGAGCCCGCGGAACAAAACCAGAGCCCGTGGAACTAAACCAGAGCCCGTGGAAAAAAACCAGAGCCCGAGAAAAATAAGCAGGGGCAGAGGAACAAAAGCAGAGGCCGAGGAACAAAACCAGAGCTCATGGAATAAAACCAGAGCCCGAGGAACAGAACCAGAGCCCGAGGAACAAAACCAGAGCCCAAGGAACTAAACCAGAGCCCGAGGAACAAAACCAGAGCCCGTGGAAATAAACCAGAGCCCGAGGAACAGTACCAGAGCCCGAGGAAAAAAAACAGAGCTGGAGGAAGAAAACCAGAGCCCGAGGAATTAAACCAGAGCCCGAGGAACAGAATCAGAGCCCGAAGAACTAAACCAGAGCCCGAGGAATAAAACCAGAGCCCGTGGAACTAAACAGAGCCCGAGGAACAGAAGCACAGCCAGTGGAACTAAACCAGAGCCCGAGGAAAAAAACCAGAGCTAGAGGAAGAACACCAGAGCCCTAGGAAAAACACCAGAGCCCGAGGAACAACACCAGAGCCGAGGAAGAAAACCAGAGCCCAAGGAATTAAACCAGAGACCGAGGAACAAAACCAGAGCCCAAGGAAGAAAACCAGAGGCCGAGAAACAAAAGCAGGAGCACAGGAACAAAAGCAGAGGCCGAGGAACAAAACCAGAGCCCATGGAATAAAACCAGAGCCCAAGGAATAAAACCAGAGCCCGAGGAACAAAACCAGAGCCCGAGGAAGAAAGCCAGAGCCCGAGGAACAAATCCAAAGCCCGTGGAACAGTACCAGAGCACGAGGAAAAAAAACAGAGCTGGAGGAAGAAAACCAGAGCCCGAGGAATTAAATCATAGCCCGAGGAACAAAACCAGAGCCCGAGAAAAAAAAAACAGAGCCCGAGGAACAAAACCAGAGCCGAGGGAAAAAAACAGAGCCTGAGGAACAAAACCAGAGCCAATGGAACTAAAACAGAGTCCGAGGACCAAATCCAGAGTCCGAGGAAGAAAACCAGAGTGTGAGAAAGAAAACCAGAGCCCAAGGAAGAAAACCAGGACCCGAGGAACAAAACGAGAGCCCGACGAAAAAAAACAGAGCCCGAGGAAAAATAGGAGGGCCAGAGGAACAAAACCACAGCCCATGTAACAAAACCAGAACCCGTGTAGAAAAACCAGAGCTGGAGGAACAAAACCAGAGCCCGTGGAACTAAACCAGAGCCCGAGGAAGAAAAGCAGAGCCCGAGGAACAGAACCAGAGCCCGTGGAACTAAACCAGAGCCCGAGGAATAAAACCAGAGCCCAAGAAAAAAAAGCATGGGTATAGGAACGAAAGCAGAGGCCGAAGAACAAAACCAGAGCCCGAGGAATTAAACCAGAGCCCGAGGAACAGAATCAGAGCCCGAAGAACTAAACCAGAGCCCGAGGAACAAAACCAGAGCCCGTGGAACTAAACAGAGCCCGAGGAACAGAAGCAGAGCCAGTGGAACTAAACCAGAGCCCGAGGAAAAAAAACAGAGCTAGAGGAAGAACACCAGAACCCTAGGAAAAACACCAGAGCCGGAGGAACAACACCAGAGCCGAGGAAGAAAACCAGAGCCCAAGGAATTAAACCAGAGCCCGAGGAACAAAACCGGAGTCCAAGGAATAAAACCAGAGCCCGAGGAACAAAACCAGAGCTCGAGGAGGAAAACCAGAGCCCGAGAAACAAAAGCAGCGGCAGAGGAAGAAAAGCAGAGCCCGAGGAAGAAAACCAGAGCTCGAGGAAGTAAACCAGAGCCCGAGAAACAAAAGCAGGGGCAGAGGAAGAAAAGCAGAGGCCGAGGAACAAAACCAGAGCCCGAGGAACAAAGCCAGAGCCCGAGGAACAAAACCAGAGCCCGTGGCACTAAACCAGAGCCTGAGGAAGAAAAGCAGAGCCCGAGGAACAGACCAAGAGCCCGTGGAACTAAACCAGAGCCCAAGTTATAAAACCAGAGCCCGAGAAAAAAAAGCATGGGTATAGGAACGAAAGCAGATGCCGAAGAACAAAACCAGAGCTGGAGGAAGAAAACCAGAGCCCGAGAAACAAAAGCAGGGGCAGAGGAAGAAAAGCAGAGGCCGAGGAACAAAACCAAAGCCCAAGGAATATAACGAGAGCCCAAGAAAAAAAAGCATGGGTATAGGAACGAAAGCAGAGGCCGAAGAACAAAACCAGAGCCCGAGGAATTAAACCAGAGCCCGAGGAACAGAATCAGAGCCCGAAGAACTAAACCAGAGCCCGAGGAACAAAACCAGAGCCCGTGGAACTAAACAGAGCCCGAGGAACAGAAGCAGGGCCAGTGGAACTAAACCAGAGCCCGAGGAAAAAAAAGAGAGCTAGAGGAAGAACACCAGAGCCCTAGGAAAAACACCAGAGCCGGAGGAACAACACCAGAGCCGAGGAAGAAAACCAGAGCCCAAGTTATAAAACCAGAGCCCGAGAAAAAAAAGCATGGGTATAGGAACGAAAGCAGATGCCGAAGAACAAAACCAGAGCTGGAGGAAGAAAACCAGAGCCCGAGAAACAAAAGCAGGGGCAGAGGAAGAAAAGCAGAGGCCGAGGAACAAAACCAGAGCCCAAGGAATATAACCAGAGCCCAAGAAAAAAAAGCATGGGTATAGGAACGAAAGCAGAGGCCGAAGAACAAAACCAGAGCCCGAGGAATTAAACCAGAGCCCGAGGAACAGATTCAGAGCCCGAAGAACTAAACCAGAGCCCGAGGAACAAAACCAGAGCCCGTGGAACTAAACAGAGCCCGAGGAACAGAAGCAGAGCCAGTGGAACTAAACCAGAGCCCGAGGAAAAAAAACAGAGCTGGAGGAAGAACACCAGAGCCCTAGGAAAAACACCAGAGCCGGAGGAACAACACCAGAGCCGAGGAAGAAAACCAGAGCCCGAGGAACAAAACCAGAGCTGGAGGAAGAAAACCAGAGCCCGAGAAACAAAATCAGCGGCAGAGGAAGAAAAGCAGAGCCCGAGGAAGAAAACCAGAGCTCGAGGAAGTAAACCAGAGCCCGAGAAACAAAAGCAGGGGCAGAGGAAGAAAAGCAGAGGCCGAGGAACAAAACCAGAGCCCGAGGAACAAAGCCAGAGTCCAAGGAATTAAACTAGAGCTCGAGGAACAAAACCAGAGCCCGAGGAAGAGAAGCAGAGCCCGTGGAACGAAACCAGTGGCCGAGGAACAAAACCAGAGCTCGAGAAAAAAAAGCAGGGGCAGAGGAATAAAAGCAGTGGCCGAGGAACAAAACCAGAGACCGAGGAAAAATAGGAGTGTACGAGGAAAAAAAGCAGAGCCCATGGAACAAAACCAGAGCCCGAGTAGAAAAACCAGCGCTGGAGGAACAAAACCAGAGCCCGTGGCACTAAACCAGAGCCTGAGGAAGAAAAGCAGAGCCCGAGGAACAGACCAAGAGCCCGTGGAACTAAACCAGAGCCCAAGTTATAAAACCAGAGCCCGAGAAAAAAAAGCATGGGTATAGGAACGAAAGCAGAGGCCGAAGAACAAAACCAGAGCTGGAGGAAGAAAACCAGAGCCCGAGAAACAAAAGCAGGGGCAGAGGAAGAAAAGCAGAGGCCGAGGAACAAAACCAGAGCCCAAGGAATATAACCAGAGCCCGAGGAATAAAACCAGAGCCCGAGGAAAAAAGCCAGAGCCCGTGGAACAAAACCAGAGCCCGTGGAACTAAACCAGAGCCCGAGGAATAAAACCAGAGCCCGAGAAAAATAAGCAGGGGCAGAGGAACAAAAGCAGAGGCCGAGGAATTAAACCAGATCCCGAGGAATAAAACCAGAGTCCGAGCGAAAAAAACAGAGCCCGAGGAATAAAACCAGAGCCAGTGGAACTAAAACAGAGTCCGAGGAACAAAACCAGAACCCGAGGAAAAAAACGAGAGCCCGACGAAAAAAACCAGAGCCCAAGGAAAAATAGGAGGGACAGAGGAACAAAACCAGAGCCCATGGCACAAAACCAGAACCCGAGTAGAAAAACCAGAGCTGGAGGAACAAAACCAGGGCCCGTGGAACTAAACCAGAGCCCGAGGAACAGAAGCAGAGCCAGGGAACTAAACCAGAGCCCGAGGAACAAAACCAGAGCTCGAGAAAAAAAAGCAGGGGCAGAGGAACAAAATCAGAGGCCAAGGAAAAAAAACAGAGCCCGGGGAAAAATAGGAGTGTACAAGGAAAAAAAGCAGAGCCCGTGGAACTAAACCAAAGGACGAGGAATAAAACCAGAGGACGAGGAACAAAACCAGAGCCCGAGAAAAAACAGCAGGGGTATAGGAACGAAAGCAGAAGCCGAGGAACAAAACCAGAGCTCGAGGAAGAAAACCAGAGCCCGAGAAACAAAAGCAGAGGCCGAGGAAGAAAAGCAGAGGCCGAGGAACAAAACCAGAGCCCAAGGAATAAAACCAGAGCTCGAGGAACAAAACTAGAGCCCGAGGAACAAAGCCAGAGCTGGAGGAAGAAAACCAGAGCCCGAGGAATTAAACCAGAGCCCGAGGAACAGAATCAGAGCCCGAAGAACTAAACCAGAGCCCGAGGAACAAAACCAGAGCCCGTGGAACTAAACAGAGCCCGAGGAACAGAAGCAGAGCCAGTGGAACTAAACCAGAGCCCGAGGAAAAAAACAGAGCTGGAGGAAGAACACCAGAGCCCTAGGAAAAACACCAGAGCCCGAGGAACAATATCAGAGCCCAGGAAGAAAACCAGAGCCCAAGGAATTAAACCAGAACCCAAGGAAAAAAAGCAGGGGCAGAGGAAGAAAAGCAGAGGCCGAGGAACAAAAGCAGCGGCAGACGAAGAAAAGCAGAGCCCGAGGAAGAAAACCAGAGCTCGAGGAAGAAAACCAGAGCCCGAGAAACAAAAGCAGGGGCAGAGGAAGAAAAGCAGAGGCCGAGGAACAAAACCAGAGCCCGAGGAACAAAGCCAGAGCCCGAGGAACAAAACCAGAGCCCAAGGAATTAAACTAGAGCCCGAGGAACAAAACCAGAGCCCGAGGAAGAGAAGCAGAGCCCGTGGAACGAAACCAGTGGCTGAGGAACAAAACCAGAGCTCGAGAAAAAAAAGCAGGGGCAGAGGAACAAAAGCAGAGGCCGAGGAACAAAACCAGAGACCGAGGAAAAATAGGAGTGTACGAGGAAAAAAAGCAGAGCCCATGGAACAAAACCAGAGCCCGAGTAGAAAAACCAGCGCTGGAGGAACAAAACCAGAGCCCGTGGAACTAAACCAGAGCCTGAGGAAGAAAAGCAGAGCCCGAGGAACAGAACCAGAGCCCGTGGAACTAAACCAGAGGCCGAGGAACAAAACCAGAGCCCGAGAAAAAAAAGCAGGGGTATAGGAACGAAAGCAGAGGGCGAGGAACAAAACCAGAGCTCGAGGAAGAAAACCAGAGCCCGAGAAACAAAAGCAGGGGCAGAGGAAGAAAAGCAGAGGCCGAGGAAGAAAACCAGAGCTCGAGGAAGAAAACCAGAGCCCGAGAAAAAAAAGCAGGGGTAGAGGAAGAAAAGCAGAGGCCGAGGAACAAAACCAGAGCCCGAGGAACAAAATCAGAGCCCGAGGAATTAAACTAGAGCCCAAGGAACAAAACCAGAGCCCGCGGAACAAAAGCAGAGCCCGAGGAATTAAACCAGAGCCCAAGGAATAAAACCAGAGCCCGAGGAACAAAAGCAGAGCCAGAGGAAGAAAGTCAGAGCCCGAGGAACAAAACCAGAGCCCGTGGAACAGTACCAGAGCCCGAGGAAAAAAAACAGCTGGAGGAAGAAAACCAGAGCCCGAGGAATTAAACCAGAGCACGAGGAACAGAATCAGAGCCCGAAGAACTAAACCAGAGCTCGAGGAACAAAACCAGAGCCCGTGGAACTAAACAGAGCCCGAGAAACAGAAGCAGAGCCAGTGGAACTAAACCAGAGCCCGAGGAAAAAAACCAGAGGTGGAGGAAGAACACCAGAGCCCTAGGAAAAACACCAGAGCCCGAGGAACAACACCAGAGCCCAGGAAGAAAACCAGAGCCCAAGGAATTAAACCAGAGCCCGAGGAACAAAAGCAGGGGCAGAGGAAGAAAAGCAGAGGCCGAGGAACAAAACCAGAGCCCAAGGAACAAAACCAGAGCTGGAGGAAGAAAACCAGAGCCCGAGAAACAAAAGCAGCGGCAGAGGAAGAAAAGCAGAGCCCGAGGAAGAAAACCAGAGCTCGAGGAAGAAAACCAGAGCCCAAGGAATTAAACTAGAGCCCGAGGAACAAAACCAGTGCCCGAGGAATAAAACCAGAGCCTGAGGAACAAAAGTAGAGCCCGAGGAAGAAAGCTGGAGCCCGAGGACCAAAACCAGAGCCCGTGGAACAGTACCAGAGCCCGAGGAAAAAAAACAGAGCTGGAGGAAGAAAACCAGATCCCGAGGAACAAAACCAGAGCCCGAGCGAAAAAAACAGAGCCTGAGGAACAAAACCAGAGCCAGTGGAACTAAACCAGAGCCCGAGGAACAAAACCAGAGCCCGAGGAAGAAAACCAGAGCGTGAGAAAGAAAACCAGAGCCCGAGGAAGAAAACCAGGACCCGAGGAAAAAAACGAGAGCCCGAGGAAAAAAACCAGAGCCCGAGGAAAAATAGGAGGGACAGAGGAACAAAACCAGAGCCCATGGCACAAAACCAGAACCCGAGTAGAAAAACCAGAGCTGGAGGAACAAAACCAGGGCCCGTGGAACTAAACCAGAGCCCGAGGAACAGAAGCAGAGCCAGGGAACTAAACCAGAGCCCGAGGAACAAAACCAGAGCTCGAGAAAAAAAAGCAGGGGCAGAGGAACAAAATCAGAGGCCAAGGAAAAAAAGCAGAGCCCGTGGAACTAAACCAGAGGACGAGGAACAAAACCAGAGCCCGAGAAAAAACAGCAGGGGTATAGGAACGAAAGCAGAAGCCGAGGAACAAAACCAGAGCTCGAGGAAGAAAACCAGAGCCCGAGAAACAAAAGCAGAGGCCGAGGAAGAAAAGCAGAGGCCGAGGAACAAAACCAGAGCCCAAGGAATAAAACCAGAGCTCGAGGAACAAAACCAGAGCCCGAGGAACAAAGCCAGAGCCCGAGGAAAAAAACCAGAGCCCGTGGAACAGTACCAGAGCCCGAGGAAAAAAAACAGAGCTGGAGGAAGAAAACCAGAGCCCGAGGAACAAAACCAGAGCCTGAGGAACAAAACCAGAGCTCGTGGAACTAAACCAGAGCCCGGGAAACAAAACTAGAGCCCGAGAAAATAAAGCAGGGCAGAGTAACAAAATCAGAGACCGAGGAACAAAACCAGAGCCGAGGAAAAATAGGAGGGTCCGAGGAACAAATCCAGAGCCCATGGAACAAAACCAGAGCCCGAGTAGAAAAACCAGAGCTCGAGGAACAAAACCAGAGCCCGTGGAATTAAACCAGACCCCGAGGAACAAAACCAGAGCCCGTGGAATTAAACCAGAGCCGAGGAACCAAAGCAGATCCCGAGAAAAAAAAGCAGGGGCAGAGGAACAAAAGCAGAGGCCGAGGAACAATACCAGAGCTCGAGGAAGAAAACTAGAGCCCGAGGAACAAAACCAGAGACCGAGGAACAAATGGTGGGCCCGAGGAACAAAACGAGACCCGTGGACCCAGACCAGAGCCCGAGGAGCTAAAGCAGAGCTGGAAGAACAAAACCAGAGCCCGAGGAACAAAATCAGCCCTCGAGGAACAATACCAGACCCCAAGGAAGAAAACCAGAGCTCGAGGAAGACAACCAGAGCCCGAGGAACAAAACCAGATTCCGAAGAACAAAAGGAGGGCCCGAGGAACAAAACCAGAGCCTGAGGGAAAAAACCAGAGCGCGAGAAAAAAACCAGAGCCCTAGGAAGAAAACCAGGACCAGAGGAACAAAACGAGAGCCCGAGGAAGAAAACCTTACCCCGAGGAAGAAAACCAGACCCCGAGGAACAAAACCAGAGGTCGAGGAAAAAAAACAGAGTCAGACGAGAAAAAGGAGGGCCCGAGTAACAAAACCAGACCCCCTGGAAATAAACCAGAGCCCAAGGAACAGAACCAGAGCTAGAGGAACAAAACCAGAAGACGAGGAACAAAACCATGGGCCGAGGAACAAAACCAGGGCCCGAGGAACAAAACCAGAGCCCGACGAACAAAACCAGAGTCCAAGGAACAAAACTAGAGGTCGAGGAACAAAACCAGAGGCCGAGGAAAAAAAACAGTGCTCGAGGAACAAAAAGGAGGGACCGAGGAGCAAAACCAGAGCTGCAGGAACAAAACCAGGGGCCGAGGAACAAAAGCAGACGCCGAGGAACAAAACCAGAGCCCAAGGAAGAAAACCAGAGCCCAAGGAATAAAAGCAGCCCTTGAGGAACAAAAGCAGAGCCCGAGGAACAATACCAGAGCCCATGGAACTAATCTAGAGCTCACGGAACAAAACCAGAGCCCGAGGAAGAAAACCAGGGCCCGAGGAACGAAACCAGAGCTGAAGGAGCAAAACCAGCCCAGAAGGAACAATACCAGAGCCCGAGGACCAAAAGGAGGGCCCAAGGAACAAAACCAGAGCTGGAGGAAAAAAACCAGGGCCCAAGGAATAAACCAGAGCTGGAGGAATAAAACGAGGGCCGAGGAACAAAACCAGAGCCCGAGGACCAAAAAAAGGTGTCGGAGTGACCCGGGGTCGGAATAGGAGCGCGTTCCCGGAGTAATGATGAATCCCAATGTGGGTATGGTCATTCTCCTTTATTTCAAGTTATTGTGCTACTTTTATAAGCTAGCCACACTAACACGCGCACCTACGAATCCTCTATTGGTTTACAGTCAGCAAGCACACGAATCTTAACAGACACAGATTGGTCAAAAGCATGTGACCACGCGAACGCTTCCTGCGCCTGCATTCCGTTACATAATCTACTGATAGTTACATTCCTCAGCCTGTTTTTCCCTATTCTACTATCACTTCAGAGACTCTAAAACTACAATTGCTCTTTAGCAACCCTTTGCCTTATACTATTGCTAACAAATCCTCAGTGCTTGGAATGTTCATAGGATGACCGTTATTTAATAAAAATCCTTCCACAAATTCCCCTTTTTGTTTTTGAACAATCCAAGCCTGATTTACTACTTTCGATACAGCCTTTTTTATACAACTAAAAGCAATACAAAAGCATAAACACAATATTAAGATGATAATCAATATACACAAGCCTTTTAATAAAGCTATCAGGCATTGTGGCAACTCTCTAAAAATATTCATGAGCCATTCATCTAAAATGCCATGATTTTGTGGTATCATGCTTACATGGTTTTTTAACCATTGTAATTGTTTATGTGTATACTCACCATGATCGAATAGGTTCATGCAACACATAAACTCTTCTACCCAGAAACCAGGCACGCCCACCAAACAGGTTCTGAAAGACTCAGTTGCCGTAGCAAGAAACAAAACAAAGCGCAGATTGATCTGCTGTGTTTGCCCAGGTAACCCCTTCTTGTGAGAGTGCAGGCTTCACCGCTCGGCTAGGCACCCATATTGGTCCCTTATCTGTGGAAACACACATGTATCCCCTCCCATTAAATATTACCGAAACTGGGCCCAGCCACATGCCAGTGATTGGGTCTCGATACCTTACTTTTAGTTTTGGAAGCGTTGTATGAGAGTTAAACTTAAGGTTTTGGTGATGGATTATAATCGATGGCTCTTCTCTGTCTCCCATCAGACACAAATAATTTAGGGTAAATAGGACTTTATGCAGTCTCATCTGCAGGTCCTTTTCTTCCTCCTTTTGTTTTGTTAGATAGTCCTTCAATACCTGATGCGTGCGTTCTACAAGGCTCTGCCCCGTCGGTGAGTGTGGGATGCCAGTAATATGCTTGACCCCCCATCTCATCAGAAAGGTTCTCAACTTCTGACTGGTGTAAGCAGGGCCATTATCTGTTTTCAGTTGTTCTGGCACACCCAACACCGCGAAGCAAGCAAGGAGGTGCTTACACACATGATGAGCCTTCTCATCCAATAAAGCTGTGGCCCATATTACTTTAGAGAAGGTATCTATGGTGACATGTACATATTTGAGCTGCCCAAATTCAGCGATATGAGTTACATCAGTCTGCCAGAGCTCTAAAGCCTTGAGACCTTTTGGATTAACGCCCAGCCCTATTCCAGGTCCATGATTTCCACACTTGGGACAGGCCTGTATGATAGAGCGAGCTTCGTTTTCTGATAACCCATATTGCTTTCTTAAACCCTTTGAGTTTTGATGAAATATTTCATGACCCTGCCTAGCTTGTAAAAATTTATCTACAGGTGGTACATGACACGCTGGACTGACAAGATTGTCTGCTATCTGATTGCCTTGTCCTAAACCCAACTCCCATTGATGGCTACGGATATGAATGACACAACACGGAGCCGCTCGCTGGGAGATGGTCGATCTTAATTGAATAAATAGTTTCCCTAGCTGAGGATTATTTGTTTCCCTAATCAGTGCATCTTGAATTCTTGGTATAAGCCCAGCTACATATAGAGAATCAGTCACCACATTCAAAGGATGATCAGGCCAGTTCCCTAATGCCCATACCACCGCCATTAATTCTAAAGTCTGTAAGGTATCTCCAGCTTGCCCTTGCAAAATCTTTTTGCACCATTGATCTGTTTCCCACCATACGCATGCAGCTTGTCTAGAACGTTTTCCCGCATCTGTATATACCGTCAGCCCCTCGAGTATCGGGCTATCAACCACTTTAGGTTTTTCTAGCCACTGATTTCGTTTTAGAATCTGCCACAATTTCCCTTGAGGTTGCTGAGAGTGCACCTTTCCGCTAAATCCTAACAGAGATTCTTGAATGGCCAACATGTGGCGTATCCACCACTCTAAATCTACAGCGTTAACAGGAATACTGATGTCTGCTGGTTCCTGTCCTGTCAGCTCTATAATTCGCGTTCTCCCTTTTCGGATTAATTCCCCTACAGCTTCAGGACGAGTTTGTATACTGAAACGTGGTTGTACCCATAAGAAAACCCATTCCAAAATTCGAAAAAAGGAGGAATTTGGCAAGTTATCATTATTCTTGTTGTCAATGGCAATCACGGAATTCATTCCCTGTTGTCCCCTCATCTCCCCCTTCTTGTTTTGCCATTGACATATAACAGCAAAAGGTGATTCTTCGGTGTTACAGATAAGCAAAGAAAGTGGCAGTTCAAGGATTCTTCTTGCGGTCCAGGCTATAGTAAGTTTGTTTATAATGTGCTGTAAGGCCACGTGGTGTTTGTCCGTCATATGAATTTCAGCTGCAGGCTGAGTGCCACGCAGTAATTCAATTAGTGGTTTAATGTCTGCATTGGTAATGCCAGCGCAATTGCGAACCCATTGGATGTCGCCTAAGACCGTTTGCACATCAGTCAATCACACCATACAGTAGCACAACAATTTCGCCTGTTATGCCCCTGTTCCCCACAACGATAGCAGATGCCTTTAAAGGGCTGGACTATTCCTGGAGAGTGTTTTTGCCTAACAACAGCTGCTAATGGTTGTACTACTTCTTTGACAGCACTTTGCAGCACAGCTGCCATCGACTCATTTTGTTTTTGAACCCCTGCTCTTTCCACCCGAGAAAGCATTTCTTCCACT
Source organism: Calonectris borealis (assembly GCF_964195595.1). Classification (NCBI taxonomy): domain Eukaryota; kingdom Metazoa; phylum Chordata; class Aves; order Procellariiformes; family Procellariidae; genus Calonectris; species Calonectris borealis. The sequence goes on from NW_027441589.1 coordinate 67,759, forward strand.
CCTGCCCCTTTGGGCAGACTGGCTAGAATGGCCTTGGTAGTTTTGTTGGCGTTATCAAAGGCCAAAATTCTAAACATTTGTTGTTTATTGTCCTCTCCCAAATCTGGGTGGTTCATTACTGCGTCCCAAAGCCTATCAATAAAGTTGGTATACTTCTCAGTTGCACCTTGCGTCACCGAGCTGAAAGAAGGGCCTTCCGATCCTGGTAAGGAAAGAAACGCATCTAAAGCAAGCTTAGAAGATAACTGTAACATATTGACAGGAAAAGTTAGTTGGACATTTATATCCGCATAACGTCCCCCCCCAATGAGCATTTCAGCTGTGATCCCAGATAATGGATCCCCTTGTTGTTGATGTTGGGCAGCAGCATTCACTGCCCTCTGAGACCATGACGATCCCCATAATAAAAACTGTGTAGGTATCAACAGAAGCCTCATCAGACTTTGACAATCATAAGGACACATCAAATCAGCAGAAAAAATCCAAATAACGATTTGTCGCGAGGCTTCCAATTTAACACCATACTGCGATATAGTATTTTTGGCTTGTTGTAGAATCTTCCAATCATGCGGTTCCCATTTTCCTTGACCGTTGTCCTGTACCACCGGAAAAGCCATGGGGCCAATGTTGGATGCAACCCCCCGCTGTCCGTCCAAAATAGCATCCCGAACAACTCCACTCCATCGGCCGGGACGGGTAGCTGCGGTAGGTCCGGAGAAACAGGGTGGCAAATTGTCTCTCGAACCGGCGGTTGACCAAGGTTCTCTTTTTTGCTGAGTCTGTGTAGTTAAGTCCTTTAGTTGTTGCACAACCTCTTTTAACAGCTGATTAATACTTTCTGTTAAATTTTTCTCTTTTCCGCTAGATGGCGGTGTGGCAGCACCGGAGGAATCACTGGAGAGTGGCAAGGGGGGGTGGAGAGGAGGGGCAGTGGGAGGAAGGTGGCACGTTTCCCCGCCTTGAATTAGGGGGGTGGGTGGAGCTGGCCACTCCTCCCCCTTCATGCCCGGCGGCTGCTCTTCCGCTTTTGTGTCACACTGCTGCTGTGCTTTAGCCCCGGCAACTTCCGGCTGCTGTGGCGTAGATGATATTGTCGGGGAAGATGGCGAACATAGACTGTCGGGCGCCTTTAAATCCTGCTCAACTCTATCGCGCAATTCGGCAACAGTCTTACAGGTGGACCCCGTCATACCCTTCACAGCAGGCAGCCCAAAAAATCGTGCGATAGGTCCTGCCTTGGATTCCATGCTCTTAGACTGTTCCGGTATGGGGTCCGGAGCCAGCATCTGAACAGCCGCACACGCCACCTCCCGTTCAGCTTTCATAGCTTTTAAAGTTTCTAGTACGTCTCCCCACAAGTCTGTCACAGACTTAATCTCCTTCTCCAATTTTTTATCACCTTCAGTAAGCTTCTGCCACATTAGTTCTCCCAGCTCCTGCCATTCAAGCACAGAAAACAACGTGTGAGTGTTCTTAAAAAGTCCCAAACGTTGTCCTAACTTAATTAGCTTGATAAGCTGTTCCACCGTTGTCTCAATCCCTCTCATAGAGAGTATACCTGCGAGCAACGTAGCTGCTGCCTCATTCTCCATAATAGCAGCGCACCCTCTGGGAGGCAGTTGGCCACTCTGCACCGTTATCTATTCTAGTTAAGCGACAGAATAGTACAACTCCCAGTCGCTTGTTTCCCACTCCCCTTCTCTCGCTGCGCTTACAGCAGTCTCGAAGAATTGTAGTCTCTGCTACCAGACCTCTGGGTTACGAGCCCAGCATGTTTCCGCATCCGCTGCTACCAGATGTCGGAGTGACCCGGGGTCGGAATAGGAGCGCGTTCCCGGAGTAATGATGAGTCCCAATGTGGGTATGGTCATTCTCCTTTATTTCAAGATATTGTGCTACTTTTATAAGCTAGCCACACTAACACGCGCACCTACGAATCCTCTATTGGTTTACAGTCAGCAAGCACACGAATCTTAACACAGATTGGTCAAAAGCAGGTGTGCACGCGAACGCTTCCTGCGCCTGCATTCCGTTACATAATCTACTGACAGTTACATTCCTCAGCCTGTTTTTCCCTATTCTACTATCACTTCAGAGACTCTAAAACTACAATTGCTCTTTAGCAACCCTTTGCCTTATACTATTGCTAACAAATCCTCAGTGCTTGGAATGTTCATAGGATGACAGTTATTTAATAAAAATCCTTAAACAAAAAGCCCCGAGGAGCAAAAAAAGAGCTGGAGGAACAAAACCAGGGCCTGAGGAACTAAACCAGAGCCGGCGGAACAAAACCAGAGTCTGTGGAACAAAAACAGAGCCCGAGGAAAAAAAACAGTGTCCGAGGAAGAAAACCAGTGCCCAAGGAACAAAATCAGAGGTCGAGGAACAAAACCAGAGCCCGAGGACCAAAAGGAGGGACCAAAGAGGCAAACCAGAGCTCGAGGAACAAAACCAGGGCCCGAGGAAAAAAAACCAGAGCCGGAGGAGAAAAAGGAAGGCCCGAGGAACAAAACCAGACCCCGTGGAACTAAACCAGAGCCCAAGGAACAAAACCAGAGACCGAAGAACAAAACCAGGGCCCGAGGAACAAAACCAGGGCCCGTGCAACAAAATCAGTGCCCGAGGAACAAAACCAGGGCCCGAGGAACAAAAGCAGAGCCCGACGAACAAAGCCAGAGTCCAAGGAAGAAAACTAGAGCTCGAGGAACAAAACCAGAGCCCGAGGAAAAAAAACAGGGCTCGAGGAACAAAAAGGAGGGACCGAGGAGCAAAATCAGAGCTGGAGGAACAAAACGAGGGCCGGAGGAACAAAAACAGAAGACGAGGAACAAAACCAGAGCCCGTGGAACAAAACCACAGCCCAAGGAACAAAAGGAGGGACCGAGGAACAAAACTAGAACCTGAAGAACAAAACCAGGGTCCAAGGAACAAAATCAGAGCCCGAGGACCAAAAAAAGACCCGAGAAGCAAAAACACAGCTGGAGGAACAAAACCAGGGCCCGAGGAACCAAAACAGAGCTGGAGGAACAAAAGCAGAGACCGAGGAACAAAACCAGAGCCTGACGAACAAAACCAGAGCCCAAGGACCAAAACCAGAGCGGGAGGAACAAAATCAGGGCTCGAGGAACAAACCAGAACTGGAGGAATAAAACCGGGGCCAAAGGAACAAAACCAGAGCTCGAGGAAGAAAATCAGAGCCCGAGGAAGAAAACCAGACCCCGAGGAACAAAACCTGCCCTCAAGGAACAAAACCAGAGCCCGAGGAAGAAAACCAGAGCCCGTGGAAATAAACCAGACCCCGAGGAACAGAACCAGAGCCCGTGGAACTAAAACAGAGCCCGACGAACAAAACCAGAGCCCGAGGGAAAAAACCAGAGTCCGAGGAACAAAACCAGAGCCCGAGGAACAAAACCAGACCTTGAGGAACAAAACCAGAGACCGAGGAAGAAAACCAGAGCCCGAGGAACAAAACCAGCCCTCAAGGAAAAAAAGCAGAGCCCGAGAAAGAAAATGAGAGCCTGAGGAACAAAAGCAGAGCTAGAGGAGCAAAACCAGAGCTGGAGGAAAAAAACCAGAACCCGAGGAACCAAAGGAGAGCCCAAGGAGAAAAACCAGACCCCGCGAAAATACCCCAGAGCCCGACGAGAAAAACCAGAGCCTGAGGAAAAAAGACAGAGCCCTCGGAACAAAACCAGATCCCGAGGAAAAAAAAACAGAGCCCGAGGAAAAAAAACAGAGCCCGAGGAACAAAACCAGTGCCTGAGGAACAAAACCAGTGCCTGAAGAACAAAAGGAGGGCCCGAGGAAAAAAACCAGAGACTGGGGAACAAAACCAGTGTCCGAGGAACAAAACCAGGGCCTGAGGAACAAAACCAGAGCCCGAGGAATAAAACTACAGCAGGTGGAACAAAACAAGGGCTCGAGGAACAAACCAGATCTGGAGGAATAAAACCGGGGCCCGAGGAACAAAACCGGAGCTCGAGGACCAAAATCAGAGCCCAAGGAACAAAACCAGATCCCGAGGAACAAAACCAGAGCCCGAGGAACAAAACCAGAGCCCGAGGGAAAAAAACAGAGCCCGAGGAACAAAACGAGTGCGAGAGGAATAAAACCAAAGCCCGAGGAACAAAACCAGACCTTGAGGAACAAAACCAGAGCCCGAGGAAGAGAACCTTATCCCGAGGATGAAAACCAGTGCCCAAGGAACAAAAACAGCCTTCAAGGAAGAAAAGCAGAGCCCGAGGAAGAAAATGAGAGCCTGAGGAATAAAAGCAGAGCTAGAGGAACAAAACCAGAGCTGGAGGAAAAAAAAAACAGAGCCCGAGGAACAAACGCAGCCCTCGAGGAACAAAAGCAGGGCCCGAGGAAAAAAAAGAGAGCCCGAGGAAGAAAACCAGAGCAAAAGGAAAAAAAGGAGGGCCCGAGGAACAAATCCAGAGCCCATGGAAATAAACTCGAGCTCGAGGAACAAAACCAGAGCCCGAAGAACAAAACCAGAGCCCGAGGAACAATCCCAGAGCTCGTGGAACAAAACCAGAGCTGGAGGAACAAAAGGAGGGCCCGAAGAGCCAAACCAGACCTGGAGGAAAAAAACCGGGGCCCGATGAAAAAAACTAGGGCCCATGGAAATAAACTAGAGCCTGAGACACAAAAGAACAGCCCGAGGAACAAAAGCAGAGCCCGAGAAACAAAACCAGAGCCCGAGGAGCAAAAATAGGGCCCGACAAACAAAAGCAGCCCTCGAGGTAGAAAACGAGAGCCCGAGGAAGAAAACCAGAGCCCGAGGAAGAAAACCAGAGCCCGAGGAACAAATCCAGGGCTCCAGGAACAAAACCAGACCCGATGAACAACACCAGGGCCCGAGGAACAAAACCAGAGCCCATGGAACTAAACTGGAGCCCGAGACACAAAAGCAGAGCCAGAGGAACAAAACCAGAGCTGGAGGAACAAAACCAGAGACCGGGGAACAAAACCAGAGCCCAAGGAAAAGAACCAGAGCCCGAGGAATAAAAGGAGGCCCCGAGGAGCAAAACCAGAGGTGGAGGAAAAAAACGAGAGCCCGAGGAACAAAACCAGGGCTCGAGGGAAAAAACAAGAGCCCGAGGAACAAAACGAGCGCGAGAGGAACAAAACCAGAGCCCGAGGAACAAAACCAGACCTTGAGGAACAAAACCAGAGCCCGAGGAAGAAAACCAGAGCCCAAGGAACAAAACCAGCCCTCAAGGAAGAAAAGCAGAGCCCGAGGAAGAAAATGAGAGCCTGAGGAACAAAAGCAGAGCCGAAGGAAAAAAAACATGGCTCTAAGAACAAAACCGGAGCCCGTGGAAAAAAAACAGAGCCCGAGGAAAAAAAACAGGGCCCAAGGAAAAAAAACAGAGACCGAGGAACAAAACCAGAGGCCATGGAACTAAACAAGAGCCCGAGACACAAAAGCAGAGCCAGAGGAACAAAACCAGACCTTGAGGAACAAAACCAGAGACCGGGGAACAAAACCAGAGCCCAAGGAACAAAACCAGAGCCCGAGGAACAAAAGGAGGACCTGAGGAACAAAACCAGGGCCCGAGGAAAAAAAACAGAGCTCGAGGACTAAACGAGGGCCCTAGGAACAAAACCAGAGCCCGAGGAAAAAAAATAGAGCTCGAGGAAAAAAAACAGGGCCCGAGGAACAAAAACAGTGCCTGAGGATCAAAACCAGTGCCTGAGGAACAAAAGGAGGGCCCGAGGAACAAAACCACGGCCTAAGGAACAAAAGCAGGGCCTGAGACACAAAACCAGAGCCCGAGGAACAAAGCCAGAGCCGCAGGAAAAAAACGTAGAGGCGGAGGAACAAAACCAGGGGCCGAGGAGAAAAACCATAGACGGAGGAAAAAACCGAGAGCCGGAGGAAGAAAACCAGGGCCCGAGGAACAAAACCAGAGCCCGAGGAACAAAACCAGACCTTGAGGAACAAAATCAGAGCCCGAGGAAGAATACCTTATCCCGAGGAAGAAAATCAGACCCCAAGGAGCAAAACCAGAGCACGAGAAACAAAACCAGCCCTCAAGGAAGGAAAGGAGAGCCCGAGGAAGAAAACGAGAGCTCGAGGAAAAAAAGCAGAACCAGAGGAACAAAACCAGAGCTTGAGGAACAAAACCAGAGACCGGGGAACAAAACCAGAGCCCAAGGAACAAAACCGGAGCCCGAGGAACAAAAGGAGGGCCTGAGGAAAAAAACCTGAGCCTGAGGAAGAAAACCAGGGCCCGAGGAAAAAAACCAGAGCTCGAGAACCAAACGAGCGCCATAGGAACAAAACCAGAGCCTGAGGAAAAAAACTAGAGATCGAGGGAAAAAAACAGGGCCCGAGGAACAAAAGGAGGGCCCTAGGACTAAAACCAGAGCTGGAGGAACAAAACCAGAGCCCAAGGAACAAAACCAGAACCCGAGGTACAAAACCAGAACCCGAGGAATAAAACGAGAGCGGGTGGAACAAAACCAGGGCTCGAGGAACAAACCAGATCTGGAGGAATAAAACCAGGGCCCGAGGAACAAAACCGGAGCTCGAGGAACAAAATCAGAGCCCAAGGAACAAAACCAGAACCCGAGGAAGAAAAGGAGAGCCCAAGGAGAAAAACCAGACCCCGTGGAACTAAACCAGTGCCTGACGAACAAAACCAGAGCCTGAGGAAAAAAGACAGAGCCCTCGGAACAAAACCAGATCCTGAGGAAAATAAAACAGAGCCCGAGGAAAAAAAACAGAGTCCGAGGGAAAAAACCAGTGCCTGAGGAACAAAACCACTGCCTGAAGAACAAAAGGAAGGCCCGAGGAAAAAAACCAGAGCCTGGGGAACAAAACCAGTGTCCGAGGAACAAAACCAGGGCCTGAGGAACAAAACCAGAGCCCGAGGAAGAAAACCAGAGGCCGTGGAACAAAACCAGACCGGAGGAAAAAAAGGAGGGCCCGACGAACAAAACCAGAGCCCGAGGAACAAAACCAGAGCGCAGGAAAAAACCGAGAGCCGGAGGAACAAAACCAGGGGCCGAGGAGAAAAACCATAGACGAAGGAAAAAACTGAGAGCCGGAGGAACAAAACCAGGGCCCGAGGAACAAAACCAGAGCCCGAGGAACAAAACCAGAGCCCGAGGACCAAAACGAGCACGAGAGGAACAAAACCAGAGCCCGAGGAACAAAACCAGACCTTGAGGAACAAAATCAGAGCCCGAGGAAGAATACCTTATCACGAGGAAGAAAATCAGACCCCAAGGAACGAAACCAGAGCCCGAGAAACAAAACCAGCCCTCAAGGAAGGAAAGGAGAGCCCGAGGAAGAAAACGAGAGCTCGAGGAAAAAAAGCAGACCTGGAAGAACAAAACCAGAGCTTGAGGAACAAAACCAGAGACCGGGGAACAAAACCAGAGCCCAAGGAACAAAACCGGAGCCCGAGGAATAAAAGGAGGGCCTGAGGAACAAAACCAGAGCCTGAGGAACAAAACCAGGGCCCGAGGAAAAAAAACAGAGCTCGAGGACCAAACGAGGGCCCTAGGAACAAAATCAGAGCCCGAGGAAAAAAAATAGAGCTCGAGGAAAAAAAACAGGGCCCGAGGAACAAAAGGAGGGCCCGAGGACTAAAACCAGAGCTGGAGGAACAAAACCAGAGCCCGAGGAACAAAACCAGAACCGAGGAACAAAACCAGAACCCGAGGAATAAAACCAGAGCGGGTGGAACATAACCAGGGCTCGAGGAACAAACCAGATCTGGAGGAATAAAACTGGGGCCCGAGGAACAAAACCAGAGCTCGAGGAAGAAAACCAGAGGCCGTGGAACAAAACCAGACCGGAGGAAAAAAAGGAGGGCCCGAGGAACAAAACCAGAGCCCGAGGAACAAAACCAGAGCCCGAGGGAAAAAACCAGAGCCCGAGGAACAAAACCAGACCTTTAGGAACAAAACCAGAGCCCGAGGAAGAAAACCTTATCCCGAGGAAGAAAACCAGAGCCCGAGGAACAAAACCAGCCCTCAAGGAAGAAAAGCCGAGCCCGAGGAAGAAAATGAGAGCCTGAGGAATAAAAGCAGAGCTAGAGGAACAAAACCAGAGCTGGAGGAAAAAAAAACAGAGCTCGAGGACCAAACGAGGGCCCTAGGAACAAAACCAGAGCCCGAGGAAAAAAAATAGAGGCCGAGGAAGAAAACCAGAGCACAAGGAACAAAAGGAGGGCCCGAGGAACAAATCCAGAGCCCATGGAACAAAACTAGAGCCCGAGGAACAAAACCAGAGCCCGTGGAACAAAACCAGAGCCCAAGGAACAAAAGGAGGGCCCGAAGAGCCAAACCAGACCTGGAGGAAAAAAAACGGGGCCCGAGGAATAAAACTAGGGCCCATGGAAATAAACTAGAGCCTGAGACACAGAAGAACAGCCCGAGGAACGAAAGCAGAGCCCGAGAAACAAAACCAGAGCCCGAGGAGCAAAACTAGGGCCCGAGGAACAAAAGCAGCCCTCGAGGTAGAAAACCAGAGCCCGAGGAAGAAAACCAGAGCCCGAGGAACAAAACCAGAACCCGAGGAACAAAACCAGGGCCTGAGGAACAAAACCAGGGCTCAAGGAAGAAATGAGGGCCCGAGGAACAAAACCGGAGCCCGTGGAAAAAAAACAGAGCCCGAGGAAAAAAAACAGGACCCGAGGAACAAAAGGAGGGCCCGAGGAGAAAAACGAGACCCCGCGAAAATACCCCAGAGCCCGACGAGAAAAACCAGAGCCTGAGGAAAAAAGACAGAGCCCTCGGAACAAAACCAGATCCCGAGGAAAAAAAAACAGAGCCCGAGGAAAAAAAACAGAGCCCGAGGAACAAAACCAGTGCCTGAGGAACAAAACCAGTGCCTGAAGAACAAAAGGAGGGCCCGAGGAAAAAAACCAGAGCCTGGGGAACAAAACCAGTGTCCGAGGAACAAAACCAGGGCCTGAGGAACAAAACCAGAGCCCGAGGAATAAAACCAGAGCGGGTGGAACAAAACCAGGACTCAAGGAACAAACCAGATCTGGAGGAATAAAACCGGGGCCCGAGGAACAAAACCAGAGCTCGAGGAACAAAATCAGAGCCCAAGGAACAAAACCAGAGCCCGAGGAAGAAAACCAGAGGCCGTGGAACAAAACCAGACCGGAGGAAAAAAAGGAGGGCCCGAGGAACAAAACCAGAGCCCGAGGAACAAAACCAGAGTCGCAGGAAAAAACCGAGAGCCGGAGGAACAAAACCAAGGGCCGAGGAGAAAAACCATAGACGGAGGAAAAAACCGAGAGCCGGAGGAACAAAACCAGGGCCCGAGGAACAAAACCACAGCCCGAGGAACAAAACCAGAGCCCGAGGAACAAAACGAGCACGAGAGGAACAAAACCAGAGCCCGAGGAACAAAACCAGAGCCCGAGGAACAAAACCAGAGCCCGAAGAACAAAACCAGACCTTGAGGAACAAAATCAGAGCCCGAGGAAGAATACCTTATCCCGAGGAAGAAAATCAGACCCCAAGGAACAAAACCAGAGCCCGAGAAAGAAAACCAGCCCTCATGGAAGGAAAGGAGAGCCCGAGAAAGAAAACGAGAGCTCGAGGAAAAAAAGCAGAACCGGAGGAACAAAACCAGAGCTTCAGGAACAAAACCAGAGACCGGGGAACAAAACCAGAGCCCAAGGAACAAAACCGGAGCCCGAGGAATAAAAGGAGGGCCTGAGGAACAAAACCAGAGCCTGAGGAACAAAACCAGGGCCCGAGGAAAAAAAACAGAGCTCGAGGACCAAACGAGGGCCCTAGGAACAAAACCAGAGCCCGAGGAAAAAAACTAGAGATCGAGGAAAAAAAACAGGGCTCGAGGAACAAAAGGAGGGCCCGAGGACTAAAACCAGTGCTGGAGGAACAAAACCAGAGCCCGAGGAACAAAACCAGAACCCGAGGAACAAAACCAGAACCCGAGGAATAAAACCAGACCGGGTGGAACAAAACCAGGGCTCGAGGAACAAACCAGATCTGGAGGAATAAAACCGGGGCCCGAGGAACAAAACCAGAGCTCGAGGAACAAAATCAGAGCCTAAGGAACAAAACCAGAGCCCGAGGAAGAAAACCAGAGGCCGTGGAACAAAACCAGACCGGAGGAAAAAAAGGAGGGCCCGAGGAACAAAACCAGAGCCCGAGGAACAAAACCAGAGCCCGAGGGAAAAAACAAGAGCCCGAGGAACAAATCAAGCGTGAGAGGAACAAAACCAGAGCCCGAGGAACAAAACCAGACCTTGAGGAACAAAACCAGAGCCCGAGGACGAAAACCTTATCCCGAGGAAGAAAACCAGAGCCCGAGGAAAAAAACCAGCCCTCAAGGAAGAAAAGCAGAGCCCGAGGAAGAAAATGAGAGCCTGAGGAATAAAAGCAGAGCTAGAGGAACAAAACCAGAGCTGGAGGAAAAAAAAACAGAGCTCCAGGACCAAACGAGGGCCCTAGGAACAAAACCAGAGCTCGAGGAAAAAAAATAGAGCTCGAGGAAAAAAAACAGGGCCCGAGGAACAAAAGGAATGCCCGAGGACTAAAACCAGTGCTGGAGGAACAAAACCAGAGCCCGAGGAACAAAACCAGAACCCGAGGAACAAAACCAGAACCCGAGGAATAAAACCAGAGCGGGTGGAACAAAACCAGGGCTCGAGGAACAAACCAGATCTGGAGGAATAAAACCGGGGCCCGAGGAACAAAACCAGAGCTCGAGGAACAAAATCAGAGCCCAAGGAACAAAACCAGAGCCCGAGGAAGAAAACCAGAGGCCGTGGTACAAAACCAGAGCCCGAGGAACAAAACCAGAGCCCGAGGAACAAAACCAGAGCCCAAAGAACAAAACCAGAGCCCGAGAAACAAAATCAGAGCCCGAGAAACAAAAGGAGGGCCCGAAGAGACAAACCACACCTGGAGGAACAATACCGGGGCCCGAGGAACAAAACTAGGGCCCAGGAAAATAAACTAGAGCCCGAGACACAAAACCAGAGCCCGATGAACAAAAGCAGAGGCCAAGGAACAAAACTAGGGCCTAAGGAACAAAAGGAGCCCTCAAGGAACAAAAACCAGAGCCCGACGAAGAAAACCAGAGGCCGAGTAAGAAGACATGAGTCTCAGGAACAAAAGGAGGGCCCGAGGAACAAATCCAGAGCCTGAGAAACCAAACCAGAGCCCGAGGAACAAAACCAGAGCCTTGAAGAACAAAACGAGGGCCCGAGGAAAAAAAGCAGAGTCCGAGGAACTAAACCAGAGCTTGAGCAACAAAACCAGAGTCCGAGCAACAAAACCAGAGCTGGAGGAACAAAAGAAGGTCCCATGGAACTAAACTAGAGCCCACGGAACAAAACCAGAGTCCAAAGAAGAAAACCAGGGCCCGAGGAACGAAACCAGAGCTGAAGGATCAAAACCAGCCCTCAAGGAGCAATACCAGAGCCCCAGGAACAAAACCAGAGCCCGAGGAAGAAAACCAGAGTTGCAGGAACAAAACCAGACCTTGAGGGACAAATCCAGAGCCCGAGGAAGAAAACCTGATCCTGAGGAAGAAAATCAGAGCCCGAGGAATAAAACCAGAGCCCGAGGAAAAAAACCAGATCTCAAGGAAGAAAATGAGATCCTGAGGAAGAAAATGAGAGTCTAGGGAACAAAACCAGAGTTAAAGGAACAAAACCACAGCTCGAGTAACAAAACCAGAGCCTTTGAAAAAAAATAGGGCCTGAGGAAGAAATGCAGCCCACGAGGAAGAAAACCAGAGCCCGAGGAAGAAAACCAGAGGCCGAGGAAGAAATCCAAACCCCGAGGAACAAAAGGAGGGCCCGAGGAACTAAACCAGGGCCCGAGGAACAAACCCAGAGCCCGAAGAACAAACCCAGAGCCCGAGGATCAATAGCAGGGCCCGAGGAAAAAACCAGAGCCCGAGGAACTAATGCAGAGGTTGAGGAAGAAAACCAGAGCCCGAGGAAGAAAACCAAAGCCCATGGAACGAAACTGGAGCCCGAGACACAAAAGCAGAGCCAGAGGAACAAAACCAGAGCTGGAGGAACAAAACCAGAGACCGAGGAAGAAAACCAGATCCCGAGGAACAAAACCAGAGCCTGAGGAACAAAACCAGAGTCCGAGGAACAAAACCGGGGCCCGAGGAACAAAACCAGATCTCGAGGAACAAACGAGGGCCCGAGGAACAAAACCAGAGCCCGAGGAACAAAACCAGAGCCCGAGGAAAAAAAACAGGGCCCCGGGAACAAAAGTTA